>NC_081176.1:15847455-15889955 GCF_012432095.1 Onychostoma macrolepis | reverse complement strand
ATCTGAGGGGTTCAGGTGAACAGCGGCGGCCCACCAGCTCTCACCTCTACTGAAGGAATGGAGAGGACGAATTAGGTCAATCCAATCAAGACTGGATCCATAACATAGAGTGTATATATTTAGTTAGGTAAATGTTTTTAACATCTATACATGTAACATAAATCCACATTATTTCTACATGTCCAACATTTGTGTTTAGCAGAAGAGAAATAATGCAGGACAAAGTGAAGCTTTGGAGAGCTTTAGCTCTAATCCCACTTTCTGTATTCCTCCTTCTCCGATGTGAAGATGGACGGAGAGCTCAACAGGGGGTTTTAAGTTTTATCCCCCTAGTAATATCCGAAACATAAAGAGAAATAAGCTGGTTTTAACCTTTGCTCTTTGTTTCATTAAATCTGTCATCTGCCTGTATGGATGGGATGTATAGACTGACATTAAAACTGGTGTAAGGAGAAACTGCGCTCATAGCTGAGATGAATGGGATTTTTTTCCAATCCTGAGAAAGATCGCGAGTCTGATTTTATCATGTATAAAAGACCGATGGAGAATATCCCATAATGCACCATGCTATGAGTATCCCGTGCATCCAGTTATTCCTGCCATAACCATGTAAACCAGGAAACCCTGTCAATTTTACAGATATTAAAACTTAGATATTTGCAAGTTCATCCGCTTAAAAAAATAGTCCATCTGCTAATTAATTTCATTTATTTAGCTTATATTTCCTGTCAAACTTATTTATTTTCTTATTTATATTTACATAATTTTGGTCCGTATTATCATCAGTATTGAAAATGTAAAATTCATAATTGTACTCTTGAAGTGTTGCAGTTTGCACCCCCTCATCATGTCTGTGCCCTCCTCTGCCGGTGTGAAATATTAATCACTTTGCTCTTTCTCTTTTCTCTTCTCTGCCAACAGCTGCCCCTGTACAATAGCGTTTCCCTCCCGGCTGCAAACACACAGCGTCTGCTGTACAGACACATGCACACACTCCCCACCTGTGGCTGCTCCTCTGATGACAGGCACCACACTCAGGTAAGGCTCTATTTATACTTACTTTTGACTATGTAAGTTGACCTTAAGTTTCCGGAGCTGTAGTGAACCACTGAACAAGGCGCTGATGAGGTTTTTACGATAATAACATCTGTGTCCTGACAGGGGACGATACGATACATGATTGAAAAGGTACCTGATGTGGTGTGGATCTTACAAAAGATTCATGTTTATTTATATGTGTGTTTTTTAAATTGCATACTAGTTTGTAATTATTATTGAGAGTAGTTTTAGTTGTCCTTTAAATCATTTTAATATTTGCACTAGTTACAATGAATTAGTGACTGGTTACTTGACTTGTGATTATACATTCCTATAAATTTTAACCTAAAGTATCATTTTTGATCAAATAAACATGTATAAAAAAATTTTAAAGATCATCTAGTAAAGTTTATTCATGAACTAAACCGCCCTTGACCTGTAATTGTATAACAGGCTTTGAACATCCGTTTGCTCACTTGTATGCAATCATCAAGTGCAGCTAAACAAGTAGCTGTCTTGTTTGTACCGTTTGTTTATACAGTATATACTGGAAAACAGTGTGTTAAAGCCATAAAACCATTCTGGATCCACAATTCAATATGATAACGATCTAACGGAAGCAGATATTCCAGTCCACCATTCTTGTATTCTTTTAATTGTAACATATTCATCTAAAAGTATTTATGTAATTTGATTAGTAAAAATGGAAAGATTAATAAGTAATACAGAAAATAATATATAATTTTATGTCACACATGTGAATGATAAAAATCTGGAATATATATATATATATATATATATATATAATTTTATTTTATTTTTTGTGCTGTCAAACGATTAATCGCATCCAAAATAAAAGTTTTTGTTTGCATAATATATGTATGTGTTCTGTGTATATTTATTATGAATATATAAATACACACACATTACAGTATATATTTTGAAAATATTTACATGTATTTACATGTCTTTATTTATATTCATATAATTTATATTATAAATAAATATATTTCGTATATAAACATAACCTATTTTTCTGAAATATAAACATGCATGTGTGTGTATTTATATATACATAATAAATATACACAGCACACATGCATATATTATATAAACAAACACTTTTATTTTGGATGTGATTAATCGCGATTAATCGTTTGACAGCACTAATACATACAGTGCCCTCCAAAAGTATTGGAACAGTGAAGACAACATTGTTCTGTTGGCTGTGGAGTCAAGACATTTGCAAATATGATGAAAAGATGAATATGAGACAAAACTACAGAATGTCATGTTATTATTAGACGTTTCAACACATAGATGTTTTACCAAATAAAAAGAACAGCACTTTTAGAGTTCATCCCACTCATTGATGTGAGCATAAGTATTGGGACAGTTGAACATAAGGCAGATATAAAAGATTAAAAGCTATTATTTAGTTGCAGATTCCTTGCGCACAATCACAGCAGTGAGTCTGTGACCCATAGACATCACCAGACTCTTGGTCCCATCCGTTGAAATGCTTTTCCCAGCCTTTAATGCAGCCAATTCCAACTGTTGCTTGTTTTGGGGAGTTTCTGTCTTTACTCTCCTCTTCAGCTGGTGAAATTCATGTTCAATCAGATTTAAATCTGAAGATTGACTTGGGCAAACTATGACTTTCCATTTCTTTGCCCTGATAAACTCCTTGACTGAACTGGCAGGGTGTTTTGGGTCATTGTCCTGATGCAATATGAAGCAGTTCCCAATGAATCTGGTGGCATTTTCTTGAATATTGGTAGGCAAGATGGTTTTGTACCCTTCCAAATTCATTCTGCTACTGTCATCATACATTAAGTCATCAGTAAAGTTGAGAGGACCTGTTCCAGAGACATCCATGCATGCCCATGCCACGACACCACCTCCACCATGCTTTACAGATGAGGCTGTGTGCTTGGGATCATTGCAGTTCCCTTTTTTTCTCCACATTTTTGCTTTCCCATCACTTAGATAAAGGTTCATCTTTGTCTCATCGGTCCATAAACACAGTTGCAAAACTCTTCTGGCTCACCTTTGTGCTTTTTTGAAAACTCTAATCTTGCCTTTCTATTTTTGGAGCTGGTCAGAGGTTTGTATCTTGCTGTGTAGCATCTGTTATTCTGTGTCAAAGTCTCCTGAGGACAGTAGATTGTCAGAGCATCACCCCAGCTTTCTGGAAGTTGTTGGTGATTTTACAAACACCTCTTTTAGGGTTCATTTTCACAGCTTTTATGATTTGTCTGTCATCAACTACTGTTGTTTTCTCAGCCGATCAGGTCGTTGTTGGTTGCTGGTGTCGCTGGTGGTTTCCAAACTCTTGATTTCTCCATGCCCTTTGTTTTTGCTATAGCTCTAATTGACTTCCTCTTTTCTTTTAGCATCCAAATTGCTTGCTTTTCTCTCAAAGTCAGCTCCCTCATCTTCATCCTGGTTTGTGTGTGCCATCATCGAATGCAAGATTCAGAATGCAGAAGTAATGAATATAACTGATACGACGCATTCCCTGCTTTTAATATCTGAAGAATTAATGCAACAGGACACAGCTGATCACTTAGAAAGACCTGTGAGGCAACTGTTCCAATACTTATGCTCACATCAGATAGGGGGAAACTCTAAAAGTGCTGATCTTCTTAGCTGGAAAAATGAATCACCCAATAATAAAATGTGACATTCTGTAATTTTGTCTCATATTCATCTTTTAATCATATTTGTAAATGTCTTGACTCCACAGCCAACAGAGCAATTTTGTCTTTACTGTTCCAATACTTTTGGAGGGCACTGTATGTATTAGTGCTGTCAAGCGATTAATCGCGATATATATATATATATATATATATATATATATATATATATATATATAGTTAGTTAGTTAGTTAGTACTGAATTAGTATTAGTTATTATTATTATATACAGTATTTACTATAATTATTATTATTACAATATAATAATTTTAGTTATGTAACATATGCCAAAAATGTTATACATACTGTTATATTTAATTATATAAATTGATTGTTATTTGCATTATATTTCATTTGTATTTTATTATTTTACAATATATTATATAATAGTATTGTATATTATGTTATTTGTTTTATATATATAGATAGATAGAGAGAGAGAGATAGATAGATACTATAGTATAATATAATAATATAATATAATGTATGTATACAATTATTTTATGAAAAAAAACTATATTGTGTGCTCAATATCATTATATTTTATTACATAAAATATTATATGTCATGTACACAAAAGCAGAGCTGTAAAGTAAAAACATGTAAGTAAAAGCTTTGTCACCATGCACATAAAACCCCAGATGTTTAACCACTTATAAAGAACAGGGATATCTGAAAGCTTATAGGTTTGAATTTTGCACAAACTTTCTTGTTTCTCCTCAGAACCTCCAGGATGCATCTGTTATTCATGCTTCCCTTGGTGCTCGAGGTCCAGTCCATCTCCATGAGCCACAACATCACCTATGACTGCACCTGCTACGAGGAGCTCAAAATCACCAACTGCACCAGCAGCAATTTCACTCACCTGCCTGCCGCTCTTCCACCCTTCACTGAACAACTGGACCTGTCCCTCAACCACCTGAGTGCCATCCGGCCCCGAGCCTTCCACAGCACACGAAGACTTCGCATCCTGCTCCTGAACAACAACATGATTGCTGTGCTGGCCAACGGCGCGTTCTCTCTGCTGGAAGGACTGTTGAGGTTGGACCTGAGCCGAAACCGAATCTCATTCCTGAGTGAGGGATTTTCGCAGGGTCTCAGTTCCCTTCGAGATCTGTCACTGGCGGAGAACCGATTGACCAGCTTGGACAGCAGTTGTTTTGTCCACTTTGACGCCCTTCAAAGACTCAACCTCAGCCATAATGCTATCGAGACCATCAAGATGAGGGCGTTTGGGTCCATGAGTACCCTACGCCAGCTACAACTCAACTCAAACAATTTAACGGTTCTCAACAATGGCATTTTCTCCATGCTACGAAACCTCGAAGTCTTGAATTTACATCACAACCAGATACACTACTTGGATGACGGCATGCTTTCACCATTGACCAGTCTCGCTCTGCTGGACTTCACCAACAACAACCTCTCCACGATTCAGTTCAAGACCTTCCTGAGTCTCAACACATACAGCACTCACATAATGCTCCAAGGAAACCCATGGAATTGCGACTGCGATCTGCAACGAGTCTTCCAGAAGCTCTGTAACGTCAAGCGGCTCTTCCTGGACGACTACGACAACCTCACTTGCGTGAATTTGGACGAAAGTCACAGGAACTACACAATGAAAGAGGAGTTCTGCGTTGCAGAGATGGTTACTGTCCTGGTCATCACCATCACGGTGGTTATCACTGTTGTGGCTGCCATCGTCATGGCGGAGAAGAAAAGGAAAAAAAAGAACAAAGATAAGCATTGGACGGAAGTCGGCGAGTTGTCGTGCGCATCGCAAGACTGAACCAATGCAGATAATGTAAAATGGAACATTAATCTTGCATTATACTTGTATGATATTATGCTTTAGGTTGTCAAATTCAGGGTTTCTGCAAATTTCACAAAGGTACATTTTTAAGACCAAGTTAAAAAATGTAAGGAATAAACTGAATGGAACACAATACGTCAACATGGTCTCTAAATGTAAATGTCTTGTATTCGTAATACTTCAAAGTTTGGAAATACAATTTCCAACAGAACTCCATTGCTTTTTATTTCTATTTGTTTTTTTCATATTTCAATAGTTCTGCTCCCAACCAATAGATTATGGAAATAATTTTACTCTACCTTCTGATCACACTGAAAAAAAATGTTCTTTGTCAATAATTTTGTCTTGTTTTCTAGTCTTGAATCAATAAATATTTACTTGAGATGCAAAATTACCTCAAATTACTATGAGAAGTTCATCAAAATGAAGTGAGTTGACATTAGCAGATATTTGGCAGCTTTCCATTCCCCATTGACAGATGTTTGTTCTTGTTTTATGCATAAACTTAATTTCTTTTCAATTTCTCAGAAAACAAGACTTATTGTGTTCAATTTGCGTCTCAAGTAAATTAAAGATATTTCAATATTTATATTGAAAATACATAACTGAGAAATATATTCTATTTATTTATTTATTTATTTATTGCAGTGTATGCAGCATTTAATGCCACTGACTTTATGAATTTAGGCCTTAATTTGCAGAAGGGCAAGTTAAGACTCATGAACTGCAGAAACTCTGCATCATACAATGTACAATAATTTGATAAAATTTCATGCTGGCTGGTTCTTTATGTGAACCAGAAATGATGGAAGGTCTAAAATGTTTATTCCAAGTATAACTTAAATACAGACAAAGTAAGAAAAAATGTAATAAAGGAATCTGTATATTTATATGTATTTATATTATATATATTTATTTATGTATATATAATTATTTTATATCTTCATTTAACTGTATTATTTAATCACTTAAACTGGTGGCAGGAGCTTTCTGAAAATAAAATATCTCTGAAGATTGTGTTGTAGTATGTAGCCCACACACACACACACACACACACACACACACACACACAAAGCACATTATCAGGTTCAGGTTCACTTTATTTCTACCCATAGGTAGACTAGATGGTGATAAATAGCTGTTTTTGTGTGTTTGTGTAAGAAAAGAAACTGTGGAATGGTATATTGACAAAATACACAAACAAGATACTGTTATAATTTCAAATAATTATTTTAAATTTCTTAATTATCACAAAACAATAATCTTCCATTCAATAATATACTACTACTGTATATATAGATTATAAAATGATGGAAATCAAGAGCAAATATATTTAAATTCAATCACATGGGTTACACTCTAAAGCAAACAATTAATAAAGACTCAAATATTTTTCCACACACAAGCACAGTAAAGATTTTTTTAACTAATTTATTTTTTCATGGAAATGCATATATAGAAAGTGCATATTTACAGGGAGAATAAGAAAGTATGTGCTCTTCTTCTTTTACAGTTTTTCTTCCACTTGTTTAGAGTGGGCAACAAGACCTCATCTAGGGTTAATCCAGGTTGTCTGGGACGTTTTTCCAGTCACCTCATTGGAAAAAATGCCTTACCTGAATACACCCTATGCACTTCTGATGAGATCTGGCACATATTTAAATATGCACTTTCTTATGCACTACTCTTCAAGTGCACATTTACGTGCTGAGCTTCACTCTTAAGATGAGTAATATTCTTCATTATCATCAGAAGCTGCAGCAACTCTCTCAGACGGCCCAGCCTCACCGTCTTCAAACGCCTGGCATATGACTGCGTGCAAGTCGATCATCACAGGCTTCACTAAATGCATTTCAGTGGTGTGGCTCTGGATCATGTAGTTTTTGGGCTCATCTGGTTCTTCCAGAAGCAGACCTCTTATAGGCCATTTCTTAGGTATATCCAAATACAAGACCCTATATTCATGGGGAGGTACTTTTGGTGGTAACATGTCCCACCACTCCCGCTTCTTTTTGAACAAGGCTTTGAAATTCTTCCATTTAAATAGGCTCTTTTCCCCACGCAATCTGACTTGGGTCTTAAAAGATTTCTCCCTAATCTCTTCTCTCCAGTCAGGTTGATAGCCTGGCAGTATGATGAATTCTCTTTGAAGGAAGTTCTCGTGTCTTTTGAACTTCCCATACCACTGTTCAAACTCCTCACGCTTCTCTTTTAACAGTTTTTCCCACATTTTGCTGTTTCTTCACTCTGTCAGAAGAAATCACGGTAGAGGAACTCAAGAACTCCAGAACTCGCCACAAGAGTCTCGAGATTTTCGAGTTCTAAAAAGTTCTAAAAATGACGTCGTCTCATTGTGACGTCAGAGGGACGCGAAGTCACCTGGCCGCCGTCTGAACCCATGTGCGCATGCGCGATGCGATTGGCGCCCTTTGCGCGTTTCTGAAGAGTTGAGCCGTGTTACTACAATAGAAATAAAAAATGTAAACACGAACGATCTAAGATTGTGTTGTGAATAGTGGGAGTGAAAAACACAATAGTAAATCGTGTTTTACTGTCATTAGCGGTCAAATAGGGCGCAAACCTGTTTAATATTTAATAACTGTTTCACGATGGAAATGTTAAACGAGTGAGAATAATATCAAAGGATGAACTTGAAAACATGAGTGATTCATAATGCAATGGCTTTGATTCGAGTGTGTTTTGAGGTTGTGGTTTGGACAGTCATTTAAATTTTACACGTTAGATCGATTAGGAAACATGGATGAGTGAGAAAATCAAAAGCAGGACGTGCTTGATGTTAAAAAGAGTTATTAAACGCTATAATCCACCAAAACGCAAGAAGCTCGCGCACAGATACCAAGCACCCTCGGGCCGATTCTGGCTGAAATGCCGCACTGTCTCGGCATCGGTGAGAAGATAATGGAACACTTCTGGCTGACAGACGGCTTTTTCTCTCTGGGCCGATCTCGGCTGAAAGCTGTTGTGCGTGCGACGGGTCTGCACTCGGTGTAGTTGTGTGTATTTACCTCTGGCCCGAGCTGGTTTAGTCTCCGGCGGCCGCTGCTAGAATGAAGGAACTCCGCCGCCTGAGAGAAAGATTTGGCGGTTAATCCTGAGGAGATTTCAGCGGGCACAGTTCTCAAGAGGAATACTTCAGCTGCAAAAAGGTAAATTATTTAATTTATTTAATGCTCAATCTCGTGTTGTTTAATGTTTTAAATGCCACGAAGAGTATAGTTTTTAGATGGTTTCTGTTAGGAGGTTTGCGATAACAGGATATATTGAGTGTTGATGAGTAACTGTTAGGCGCGGCCTCTTTAGAAAAACAATATGTAATTTTTTTTAATATAAAAAAACCGATGAGCTGTATCCAGTGCACGATAATGTTAGCTAATTCAATTTTAATGAGTTACAATTTTTGAAAATTTTTGTTTGCTAGAATTCATTCGATTAATTCGATTTTTCAACGAGTGATTGCTATTGAATCATAGGAGTCTGACCGCGCTGGTGGCGCCATAAACATCGAGTGACTCTGTCACGCTGTGGTAGCATTATACCTGCTAAAACAATTCAATATGAAAATTTGAATTGTAAAGAACAACATATTATACATTTGTTTATTTTGTTACGAAAATTCCATATACATAAAAAGAAGTGGGCTCAATGTAAACCAAATTTTGCAAATTTTATAAATGACTTTAAATTATATGTAAATATCTTGGAACAAACAAAAAACATGTAATGCTCTGAAAGCATTGGAATTTATGTAATTTTCTTCCTCTATTTTTTTCTCTTTTTATTTTTCCTTTTTTTCTTTTCTCTCTCTTTCTCTGGCAGCTAATGTTAATTTGATTATGTGGATATTTAATACCTGCTGTTCTTGTGGCATTGAATCAATAAAGTGCATTAAAAAAAAAAACAATTCAATATGTGCAATCTGAATTTAATAATAATATTTATTTTGTGGTAACACAGCCGTGTGGGAAGCTCTGACAGAGAAAAACATTATAGATACTTAAAAGAGAGCCGTATAATGTAAGTGCATCATCTTTTGTTCTTGAATGGAGGCCTAATCTGTCTGCTGCAGTAGAGCAGGTTCAGTTTTTAGAGTGAATGAAAACCTTTGAAGCGTATATATGATGTGATTAAAGTCATACTTATTTTACTGTGGTGGGGATTATTATGAGCAAACAAACTTAAAAATTTAATCTGAACACTATGTAATTCTTTTTTACAGAAAATCTGAGCTGCTGCATGAATTTATCCATGAACATTCATCAAAATAAGGTGCGAATTCTGGGTCTGGTCCTAATGATTGTAAAAAACTGTAATGCTTAAGATTTAATAATTACCTTACAATATATATTTATACATATATTTCAAGACTGCAATTTGGAAAAACTTTCAAGCTAATGCTGCTGAAATGGAGGTCAAGGGGACTATGAAGAGGTGGCTCTAGCTGGCAGATCAAAAGTGAGGACTTCAGGAGGCAGACACACTCTGTGAGTTTAAATGTCCCATCTCTTTAACCTTCCATACACATGACACTCACATTTCTATATTTCAAGTCCCTTAAAGGATCTTTATGCTGCACCAATTAGTGTAAGTAGCAACACTTGGCAACACTTCCTATAATATCTAATGTACTTGTTAATTTGTAAGATGAACGACATCAATGCTTATATTAGTCGCTTATATACTGTCTCACCCTTATCCCCAGTTCACAGTAATCCGCTGATCCAGCTGGTATCCAGACCACTGCACCCAGGAGCGACCACAACACATCCCTGACTGTCAGCGGAGACCGTGTCAGCTAGATGACAGATCCCTGTGAAGACCTCATTGATGGCCCCAGCACAGATCCTCAGCAAAGACTACGAGAACCAGACAAGCCCTCTGCGCAGACCCTTTTTACCAGCTTCACCTGCTAGCTTGATGTTTCTTCAAGCAGAAGAAGTTGCATGAAATATTCTGAAAGATATCAATCCACAATCTGACTTGTGATGCAGCCTGGAATAATCACACCACGTTGATTAGTTTGGCCAGATGAGAGCTGCTTTCCTGACTGAGCCGGGTCTTGTTTGGATTCCTTGTCACTGTTGCCTTTTGTCTTGCTTAGTTGAAGACACCTAATATTCAGCAATATTATTGACTTGACTGCACTGTGACACCATTTGATAAGAACTGAACTGAATTGTGACACATAATGTTTTATATATGAAGAGTTTATTTGCAAAAACAGATAACTCCGTTTTTAAAAATGTTCTGATCCTGGGCCACGTCAATAAATAAGAGTCATTTTACAGGGCGTGGGCCGCATCTGCATTAAGCAAGGTTGTGGCCCAGACAAATTTTGTGTTTCTTTCACAGCTTTAATAGTAAATAAACACAAAATTATTGGGAAAAAGTGGCTTTTGTGTTGATATAGTTAGTTAGTTGTGTCTGAAACAGTTGGTAAATAGTGTATCTTGAGAAGTATGCAGTATTACATACTATGCATCTTTGAAGATTGAATTGATCTCATTTTTCCATCTCAGAACTGAATATGGTGATTTTTTTTGAATTTGAATCCAGTTTTGTGGGCATCTAAGTTAACTAGATCAGACGCTTCTGGAGAATTACCTGCACGCTTGTTCTCCCATGTACAGGTACCGCAGTGTCTGATCTGCTGATGGCTGTGGTTCAGGTCTTGGAGAAGACGGTGAATATCATCGCACATGCTCGTCAGCAGGAGGAGATGCTCTTCATCCCGCTGATCCAGAAGAAACAGGACGTGGTGATGAAACACTGTGGTTGTGACTGACTTCAAAACCCTGGAAGACGTGCTGGTGCAGGAAGTCATCAAACACGACATTGGAAAACAGGTGATCGCCTGGCATTATGATAAACTCTCTTTCAATGAAGTTCTCGTATCTTTTGAACCTCCCGGAATAGGTAGAAACTCACAATTGTGAGGGGGGAAAAAAAATCAGAATTGCATATTCAGAATCACAATACTGACTTTATTTCTCATAATGGTGAGTTTATATCCTGCAATTGACCCTTTGCAAAGACCCTTACTGTTGCTACGTCTGACAAGCCACGCCACATGTCATGTTCTCATGCAGTGAAATATAACTTGCATAAACTTTTATAAACTTTGTTTTTGGTCAAAAATTAGTTATTGATCATTTTGGGGCATTAATGATCTCCTTTTTTGGAAAGCTCAAAGTAAGTTACGGTGCTCTGCATTTGTTCGTCAATACTGTGCCAGCCTGGAGTTATACGGTATTCTGCAGTAGCCCCTCACTGCAGAACAAAGATCCAGGGGGCGGGGTTGGATCCACATCCAGGGGGTGGAGATGGGTAGGTTTAGGGATCAGGGGGTGGAGATGGGTAGGTTTAGGGATCAGGGGGTGGAGACAGGTAGGTTTAGGTAAATGTAAGGTGGGAGGAGTTGGATCTAGATCCAACCACACCACCCTGGATCTTGTGTTCTGCAGTGAGGACCATCTCGTATTCTGCCTTTGTTTTACTGTCCATTTAAAGTCTGCTGCATTTAAATTACGGAGTGACTTGTGTACTTTTATACATCTGTAGGCCCTTCATTAGACGAAACATATTACAAATATATTCGATCGCGATCTAACAAACTGCTCCATAAAACAAAGCACTGTAAGCAAGCAACGACTAGATAATTTGGCAACAATAATTAATCGTAAATAATCTTTAAAAAAAAAATCTTTTTATAATGCAGATTATTCACTCTGTGCCAGCTGTCAGTCTGGGGCTGCACACTTCTGTACGCGACGACTCAAATGCCGTGATAGCGTATCACACATAAAATCAATAACTGTTCGCAATTAAAACCTTTTCCTTCTTTTTCTTGTAACTCGATAAAATCCATTGCAATGAACGCCATCAAAGACGTTTAATTCACAATCATTCGGAGCATTATCCCAGCTGGTGTTCACATCAATCCACAAGTTGTTCTATAGGTTAAGCTATTTTTTAATTCAGTTCGATGTAAAACAATAGGCTAAGTATGTCTTGCATCCTTTAATGTTAGCGAACATTGCAAATAAATTGGTTGCAAAATGGTATCCACTCGTGTTTAACTTTTTGTCTGGTTTGGTTACAGTCAGAAAAAAAAAATTGAATCACATTAACTTTACTAGATGTTATAGCCTAGCCAGTGATCACTAGATTTTATGTTACTATAATGATTCTGTAAATGGTGATCAGCAGCACCCTATATAATGTGGAAGTTACTGCCTTTTTCCTTGGCATGGCATCTGTTTTTGCAGACAGTGCAGAGGCAGAGTTAATATGCAGAATTATGCAGAACTTTAAGGCTTAATATAATTTAAACGGATGAGTTATAAAAAAAAATTCACCCCCCTCACAGTTGTCATGAAGGGCAAAATTACCCATATAGACCAAAACCACTTTTTGTAGCAGGCAGTAAACATATTTTTTTTCTGCTGTAAAGTTGTCGTGACGGATCGCAGTAGCACCTCATCAAGCGGCACGTGAACGAATCATCTTTTCCTGTTTATTATAGCACAAAATAAACATGAACATTAGAAGATACCTTATGTCAACTGCAGAAAGATGTCAATACACCATTTTTCAAGTTCAGGTCAACCAACGTTAATCTACTCCCCTGTCTGGTTTGTTTGTCAGGCAAAATGACAAATTTATGTTTAAGATCGCCTGTCAATCCTGGTGTAGAGTCAATTCTGAGAAAAAAAGTATCAATTACCTTTTTATTTTTTTTTTATTCGAAACGGACTTCCATATAACATATAATATAACCATATAATCTGGCATTATTAGGAACTCTTTTTAAAGGAAGTTCTCATTTCTTTGGAGCCTGCTATACCAGGTGTCAAACTTTTCATGCTTTTCTTTTAGTTTTTTAGTTTGTTTTTTTCCCCACATTTTGCACCTTGAAGTGTTCACTCAGAAGAAATCATTGTAGAGGAACTCAAGAACTCCAAAACTCGCCCCATGGGACTCGAAGTTTCCATGGCTTTATATCTGTGGTCAAACCATAAATATTACTTACAGAATGTCTATATGATGGGAAATGTGGTGATGTGAACCTGATCTGCCTTTCAGGATGAACTAGTACTAGTTTAAGCTGTAAATACAACTTGCTGTCTCAGAATAAGCATCTTTTAACATTACAGTGTGCGAAAGTGGTCTATATGTAAATACTTAAAATAGTATGTAGTGTATCCTGTCACAGTTCTGATTCATTTTGAAAGGAAAGGAAAGAGTGAATAATTAAGCTTTTCAGATATCATCAGTTTCAGTTTAACTTCAATTTCAAACCAAGATGTTCAATAGGGGTGAACTGGTTTTCAAGCAAAGGGTCCACTTGTATGTAATGAATTTCAGAGAAGTCATGAAATTCTGACCTTAGAGCTGAAGGGAAAATGCAATCCGGCAGGTAACTGAGCTTAATGCATAATTGGAAATGTATTCATTCAAAAAGGATGTAAATTAAAAAAAAACTTGTCACTTTCTACAAAGCATATTGCTTAGGGAAGGGCAAATGATGAGCCTATTTGTGGTTTAATTTGCAACAAAGTGAAACAGTTTCATCTGAACAAAGAAGAGTTGGGGAACAAGTTATTTTCGATTTTGCAAAACAACTGATACACCCAACTCACATGTAGCATAACAAGCGTTTGGTTATTTTAAAAGCATTATAATCTGTAATAATTAATTTTAAGCAACCAAACAACTGCACCAAGGATCGTTAACTGACGTGTTTTTTTTTTTTTTTTAATGGTGAAATAATATTCAAGAACCTTTCTTTCCCGTGTCTTTAATATTCAAGTAACAAGCCCTCGCTATTGGATGCATATCCGGAACGTCAGCACGTTACTTTTCATAAGCCACGCCTTCGCCAGGAGAAACCGAGCTAGCAACGTCAGCACCTAATTAATATTCATGAGGTAAGCCCTAAAGTTGCTTTGCGAGCAGGTGAACGCTGGATTCTCGCCACCAAGCGACAAAAATGCCTTGACAAGGCATCAAATAAGGGAGAACGTATCTGTTTATACTGTCAGAAAAGCCAGTAGACAAAACACGGTTCAGTAAACAAACGTTCATTGGAAATGGAACAAAATCAACTTCTTCATCGAAACGCGTCTGTTTCAAAGTAATCGACTCACCTGAAACTACAGGTAAATACACAATGACTGTTTTCATATAACATACCTACGCCTTTTTACTGTTAATATACAGTTAGTCGCACCGCATTTGCTTGATCTGAACTTTTCTTCTCCATTTCCTGCATTTCTTGAATATAAGACGGCTTTTGTAGCCCATCTTCCTGTTTTAGTCGCATAGGTTCTCATAAGAAACAGAACAAAGTGGGGTTTAGAAAGAGCTAAAAGACTTTGCCGAATAAATATACGGTTTATCTTTCATTAAATGACATCTGAGTAAAGGAAGCGCTGATAACGTTACTTCCGTAAAAGTAGGACAGTTTTAGACAGGCGCGCGCCATAAACCTTCATTACGTCATTCAGCAATAAACATTCCCTGCGTGCTCACTATCCACATATCTGCCCTAAATAGTATTGAAAATTACCAATATCACATAGAATTTAGGATGCACAGTATGCACTTTGGGACATGTTTGTAAAGTAGTACTTGCTTACTACATTGTGGATACTGCACGGCTAACTTTTTGTATATAGGCTATTGTGACCTTGGACCACAAAAGCAGTCATAAGTAGCACGGGTCGGCCTATATTTGTAGCAATAGCCAACAATACATTGTATGGGTCAAAATTATCGATTTTTCTTTTATGAAAAATCATTAGGATATTAAGTAAAGATCATGTTCCATAAATATATTTTGTAAATTTCCTACCGTAAATAGAAAACTTAATTTTTGATTAGTAATATGCATTGCTAAGAACTTCATTTGGACAACTTTAAAGGCGATTTTCTCAATATTTAGATCTTTTTGCACCCCCAGATTCCAGATTTTCAAATAGTTGTATTTCAGCCAAATATTGTCTGATCCTAACAAACCATACATCAATGGAAAGCTTATTTATTTCATTTAAAAAAAATTGACCCTAACTGGTTTTGTGGTCCATGGCCACATACATGCATACATTAAAAAAAATAAAAAAATAAAAATACACACACATATACACACATATATATATATATATATAAGTGCTGTCAATCGATTAAAAAATGTAATCACGTTAATCACAGTCACAGGCTATCGCAATTAATTATTCGCATATTTAAAATACTAGGATTTACCTGTAAATGTGTTGAAAAAGAAATGCATGACAAACTAGTTTAAGGAAACAGAACCTTTCACACTTCCGCCAGGTATGAGACATAATCCTTTTATTCTTTTATCATTATTCTCTTGTTTTTATTCAGCCATTATCAGCCTTTATCAGCCTTTATACTGGCAATAAAACGTTTACCAAGCCACATCGCTTCAATTCCAGTATACATTTACACAACTATTATCAAAAGTATTTTTAAATAAATACAAAAAAAACATTTTCTTGCGACCTTATGAAGTATTATGACAAAATGCATTATGAAGAAGAATTGGACCTGTTCTGCAGCTGCATTAGAGCTAATATTAGCATCATGCTTCATAAGACAATTTATGAGATTAATACACTTTTACTCAGAACTCACTTCAAACCACCATCAAGTGTTTGTAATAACTTCCTCTTGCGATCACATGTGGAATTTGGTCGTTTACTGTTGTTAAAATATGCTATTTATAGCCTTTTATATCGCTGCACAAATTAGCATTTCAGATGTACACATTCAATCTCAAGAAAATCACATACAAATATCCTATCATAATAGTGTGTTTATTGTCTTATATAATCTATAGTGGCTGTTGTCATGTTTATTTCTGCTGTGTAAAAGCCTTAACATGTGCTCTGCTGAAACTCACGTTGTTTGATGTTACAACCGCCTCTCCGTTCTTAAGTTGCCAGGGATACATTTCAAGTATAATACTTATTTTAATTTAGTATAATTCAAGTATAATTTAAATTTGTATTTGTCTATATACACTTTGAGCGGCCGCGGTACATTAAAAAAGTAGCCCAAAAAACTGCAGTCCATGGCTCTGTAATTTTTTCCCGTAACTGTATTTTCAAAATAGCCCACTTGTGCCGTTACCCTGGCAACACTGTGCTGTACCCTCATCACACAATGATAGATAACCTTCCGCGCTGCGATGACGGGAAGAAGTTGGGGTCAAACCTTATCAAACGATTAATCTGCGTTAAAAAAATATTAACGCGTTCATTTTTTTGATTAATCGCATGCGTTAACGTTGACACCCCTAATACAGTGAGGAAAATAAGTATTTGAACACCCTGCTATTTTGCAAGTTCTCCCACTTAGAAATCATGGAGGGGTCTGAAATTGTCATCGTAGGTGCATGTCCACTGTGAGAGACATAATCTAAAAAAAATCACAATGTATGATTTTTTAACTATTTATTTGTATGATACAGCTGCAAATAAGTATTTGAACACCTGTCTATCAGCTAGAATTCTGACCCTCAAAGACCTGTTAGTCTGCCTTTAAAATGTCCACCTCCACTCCATTTATTATCCTAAATTAGATGCACCTGTTTGAGGTCGTTAGCTGCATAAAGACACCTGTCCACCCCATACAATCAGTAAGAATCCAACTACTAACATGGCCAAGACCAAAGAGCTGTCCAAAGACACTAGAGACAAAATTGTACACCTCCACAAGGCTGGAAAGGGCTACGGGAAATTGCCAAGCAGCTTGGTGAAAAAAGGTCCACTGTTGGAGCAATCATTAGAAAATGGAAGAAGCTAAACATGACTGTCAATCTCCCTCGGACTGGGGCTCCATGCGAGATCTCACCTCGTGGGGTCTCAATGATCCTAAGAAAGGTGAGAAATCAGCCCAGAACTACACGGAGGAGCTGGCCAATGACCTGAAAAGAGCTGGGACCACCGTTTCCAAGGTTACTGTTGGTAATACACTAAGGCGTCATGGTTTGAAATCATGCATGGCACGGAAGGTTCCCCTGCTTAAACCAGCACATGTCCAGGCCCGACTTAAGTTTGCCAATGACCATTTGGATGATCCAGAGGAGTCATGGGAGAAAGTCATGTGGTCAGATGAGACCAAAATAGAACTTTTGGTCATAATTCCACTAAACGTGTTTGGAGGAAGAAGAATGATGAGTACCATCCCAAGAACACCATCCCTACTGTGAAGCATGGGGTGGTAGCATCATGCTTTGGGGTGTTTTTCTGCACATGGGACAGGGCGACTGCACTGTATTAAGGAGAGGATGACCGGGGCCATGTATTGCGAGATTTTGGGGAACAACCTCCTTCCCTCAGTTAGAGCATTGAAGATGGGTCGAGGCTGGGTCTTCCAACATGACAATGACCCGAAGCACACAGCCAGGATAACCAAGGAGTGGCTCTGTAAGAAGCATATCAAGGTTCTGGCGTGGCCTAGCCAGTCTCCAGACCTAAACCCAATAGAGAATCTTTGGAGGAGCTCAAACTCCGTGTTTCTCAGCGACAGGCCAGAAACCTGACTGATCTAGAGAAGATCTGTGTGGAGGAGTGGGCCAAAATCCCTCCTGCAGTGTGTGCAAACCTGGTGAAAAACTACAGGAAACGTTTGACCTCTGTAATTGCAAACAAAGGCTACTGTACCACATATTAACATTGATTTTCTCAGGTGTTCAAATACTTATTTGCAGCTGTATCATACAAATAAATAGTTAAAAAATCATACATTGTGATTTCTGGATTTTTTTTTTTAGATTATGTCTCTCACAGTGGACATGCACCTACGATGACAATTTCAGACCCCTCCATGATTTCTAAGTGGGAGAACTTGCAAAATAGCAGGGTGTTCAAATACTTATTTTCCTCACTGTATATATAGTATGTACAGTGCACAGCATAAATGAGTACACCCCCTCTAAAACATAACAAATTCAGCAATTACTCTTTACTTGGACGACATGTTCAGGTTCTTTGGAGATATAATATTCCAACAAGCCTGCTTGATCAATTACCAAAGAAGAATGTCAAAATTATTCAGCAAAATAAGATTTTCTTATCAAAGTGATAAAATGTTGTGTTGCAAAAAGGAGTACACCCTCCTGAAAATTACTAAATAAAACTTAAAAAATTTTTTTTTTAAGTGTATAGGTTTAAGGCTATTTTTGATCAACAGGTAAGTATATTGAACCAAAACTTTTAAAGCCAAGTAATTTCCTGACAATTAAAAGTGTTATATAGCCCACTGAATCATAATCCGACTTAATGCTGGCAGCAGTGGAACCACTTGGGAGAGAACTGCCAGGTGACTTATTTCTTAGCATAAAAGAGGACAGTGGTACAAGAGGAATACCAAATTATTGTTTTAAGTGTGAAAATATAGCAGAAGTAGCATCGACATTCAAAATCAATGGACTTGTGACAAGGCTCCTGAAATAATCAGGTCTTCACTTTAAGTTTTCATTTAGTGATGAGTGAATTTTTGCTAGAAAAAGAGCAGGAGAAATAACATGCGAGTGTCTCAGAGCCGGCAAAAGCTATGAAAAGAGTGACACTTTATCTCACAGAGTATGACGCAGCCTGCAGAAGTGCCATGCATGGTTGTTGTCACCACTAGAATTACCTGCTGTAGCCAAAGCAAAATAAACTCATTTAACCTCTTCCAAGGCCCATGTTTACAAAATGGAGACTTCTGGGTATCCATACTCTGGTCTCAAGAGACCAAATCAATCATTTCATAGCCAAAAGCATGTTCTGGTGATGCTAGAGGAGGAGTACAGTGAGAAGTGCTTGGTACCCACAGTGACGTTTAGTGGTAGTAAAGCTTTTATATAGGGATGAATGAGTGCTGAAGGTGTGAGGGAGTTGTGCTTTATCAGCGCTGTCATGAACTCGCACACTACTGTGTGATGGAATACAAAAATGCTACCTTCCCTCATTCCCTGCATTGTTGGGCATTTTTTCAGCATGACAATGAAGATATTCATTCTCCTAAGGTAAAAATCCTTCAGTGGACATGTATTTCACTCAATCTTAGCGCTCTTGAGCAGCTGTGGGGGATTCTGTAGAGACGATCTGAGCAAAACGCCCCATTAAAGACCAGAGCATTGAAGGAGGTCGTCCTCCAGGAGTTAAACAGGACAGATGTGAAAATTTGTAATGAACTTTTACACTCAGTGCTAAGAAGGGTCAGAGCAGTATACTTAAAGTTCTGGAGGACATACTAAATACTAGAATATTATACATTCCCTGAATTAAATCTTGGGTGTACTCATTTCTGCAATCCTTCATTTAAACAAAATTGGCTAATTTACTTATCTAACAGAAAATATTGGCATATATTTTGTTGTTTTTATTAAGTATTTGTTTAATACATTCAGAGGGGGTGTACTCATTTATGCTGTGCACTGTGTGTGTGTGTGTGTGTTTGAGAATTGTGAAACACTAACCCGTATGCACCAATAAACCTTACATATAGCAATATGCTACATATTGTCACATGACTCTGTCACATTATCATTTTGGAAATAAATAATTATTTTGCCAGCAGTAGTAGGTCATCTTGGTATTCCAAACATACATAACATTTGTATACTGTGGATAGTATACTTGTACTGTAGTAATAGTAAGAATATAATTTAGTATGCTATACTTGACATGCAAAACAGTGTTAATATGAGTTTTTAATGGCATAATTTTGCTGTGACGTTTCTAATATTATGTTTTATGATTGGTTCAAATGTTCTAAAATTGTTAAATCTCTAAAGATCAGTTTTTGGTTTTTTTTGTTTGTTTGTTTTTTCAGGTTTTATTATTTTTTTTTTAAGTCTTTCAAAATTGACCCTTATGTACATATGTTCCTGGTCATACTGTATGCAGTTTTTAACATTTATATATTATCTTTAACTCAAACTTTAGAAATATCAAGCACCCCAGCAAAGATGGCTGACGACCGTGTAGCCATCTTAACCGACGATGAAGAGGAACTGAAGAGGAGACACCTTGAGCGTTTTGACCGCCTGTCACTTGAGATTCAATCAGAACAACCTATAGACAATGTACCTAACGATACAGCACCAACTGTAACTGTATCCTCTCAACATGACATGAACTGCTGCGAACGATTGTTGCTACGGATCAACCCCTACCTTCTTGTGTCGAAAGTGTTTTATTTGTTCTTCTATGCTGCATATGGTTCCCTCCATCCCCTTCTTGCTCTGTACTACAAGCAGCTGGGGATGAATCCCACCCAAAGTGGTCTCCTAGTGGGAATCCGTTATTTCATTGAGTTTTGTAGCGCCCCTTTTTGGGGCATTGTCGCAGATCGTTTCAGGAAAGGTAAAGCAGTCTTATTGTTCTCAATGTTATGCTGGCTCCTCTTCAACTCTGGGATTGGAATTGTGCAACCAGCAGACATGACGTGTAAAGCAGAGAACCTCCCGACAACCACAGCCATGATACCGACTGTCCACACTACCACATCTAACGAGACATTCTACCTCAACGCCAGTTCCATCCCGACAACAAACCAGATGAGACGCCGCAGGGATCTAATTGGACACTACCCTTGGCGAACAATCCTTTCCTCCATTCAGTCTTCAGGCTACAGCTCTGAACACCGATTCAAACGGGATTCCAACTTAAGTTTCACTGTGGCACCTGATGAATTAGCTAATGCGACACAATCTGACCAAAACACCACAAGGCCCGAGCTAAGCACATCCATCTCAGCATCCACCCCCAATGCCACGTCCGGCAGCACTACTCAAAGTACTACAACCAAACCAAACCAAACACCTGAATATAACATGGACCAAGTTCACGCTATTTTCCTGCTGATTCTGCTCGTCATCATCATTGGCGAGTTTTTCAGTGCTCCAGCCATTACTATCGTGGATACGGTACGTAACCTTTTTTTCCTCAAAATATCCTCAATATCAAGGCAGATCAGTTAGTAGAGTCTGTCTTATAGGCCATGAGTCCTAAAACTGCAATTTTTGGTTCCTAGAAAGAAAGATTTGAATAAGCAGGACTTCGTAAGGGATATTAGACAATACTTCCATTGTATTTAAATGCTAGACACAAGAACAAACTACAATCCCATTTCCACCATCAAGATCCTAGTGTTGGTGCTTGAGCCACTTCCCAATCTGGAACCACTCCGTGTTTCCACCGCAGAAAAATTGTCCCCATGCTGGACCCTAAAACCGTTCTAATGTCAGTGGACATGGGAGTATAATTATGTAGTATAATATTTAGATGAATTGGTAGCACATCTATGTTCCCATAGTCCTATGTTCCCGGGTTTGGGTAACATGGGAATGTAAAGTCAACTCTGGGAAGATTGTAGCATTTCATAAATGCCATATAAATCTAGGGAATATAGGAACCTGGGAACGTAGGAATGACTGTTACATTATTGTTCAAATCAAAGGAAACTCCATCATGAGAGATGTTCTAATGGTGTGTGCACACCAAAAGCAAATTTATTTATTTGCACAAGTAGATTACATACCAAGTCAATGCAAAGACACGATTTTATGCGGGGTGACCCGAATGACGCAAATTGGGAGACACGATTGATGCATCTCAATCGCATCTTCCGTGCAAGTTGAAAATTTTCTGAGTGGGAAATTCACATGATGCGTTGTAGGGGTGTGACAAGACGCTTACTCCACGAGACGAGACGAGACACGAGATTGGGTTCACGAGAACGAGACGAGACGAGATTTTTACACTATTTTTAAGAAATCCTCAATGATGAAATATATGAATGGAAAATAGTATTTTATTCAAATGAAAATCACAAAATGCAAAACAATTTACGTGCATTTTGAAACCAACTTGTAATTAATGTTATTTTACTTGTATTTTAATGAATTCTATGCAGTAAAGAACATGCAAACACTGCAAAATGTTTTGCTATAAACTCTACCGACTGGCTTCTCCCCTTTATGATTTCACATGACGGTGGAAGAGATGCAAAGGCATTTAGAGTTGTTTGCCCTTTTAATTTTTTCGTCACAGGTGCGGCTGGTTTTAGTAGAGAGCTGTGGTAGTTCTGTATGTGTCTTTGCATAGTGCTCGTGTTAGCCGCGGTGTACGGCATTGTTTTCTTACAATGTTTACATATTGTGTTCGTCTTATCTGTCACTCTTTCGCCGTTTCTTATTTCCACTGGAAAACCAAAATGTTGCCACACAAATGATTTAAAAGTGGCAGGGGGATCTTCAATACTAATTTCACCCTCAAGCTCCATCATGCTGACATCACAATTTACGAGACAACTTTTCACCTCGACGAGAAATCTCGTCACGTTTTAATCTCGCGAGATCTCGTAACACGAGATCTCGTCACACCCCTAATGCGTTGTCATGCAAGCCAATCAGTGAAGAGCTTATTGACATGTCCAGTTTGGAATGTCCGGTTAAATCAGAAAATGGAGGAGAGATTGTGTTTTTATTCGTGCAAGTGAAGCAAAAAACATCCCAACGCATTCGCATTGTGAATATTAGCTTCACTTTTGGTGCGCACACACCATTAGATCTTCCGGCACCAGTTCCAGTACTGTTTCAGTAGAAAAGTGGTATTTGTTGAGTCTAAAATAGGTTTATTTGGATTGTTTTAGGTGACACTGCAGTACCTGGGTCCGCATCGTGACCGCTACGGTCTCCAGCGAATGTGGGGATCTCTAGGATGGGGTATTGCCATGCTCTGCGTTGGCATCTGGATCGACCACACTAGCACTGACCTTGTCATCGGCAGCATGGAATGCACCAAGGAAAATTACAAGAACTACCAAGTTGCCTTCATCGTGTTCGGCGTATTAATGGGAATCGCTTTGATTGTTGCTACTCAGTTTAAGTTTGATGTTCAGCTCCAAGACAGGAGTGAAGGAACTGAGATTGGCAACCAGCAGCAAAACACCCAACCTAGAGGTTCCCCTGGAAGGGCGAACTCCGAAACCCCAACAATCGTCCAAGTTGAGGAGTTCCACTTCTGGGACTTGATGCGACTGCTGTGCGGTGTACAGTACAGCACCGTGTTGTTTGTGGCCTGGTTCATGGGCTTCGGCTATGGTTTTGTTTTCACTTTCCTTTACTGGCATTTACAGGACCTGACAGGAACCACAACACTGTTTGGTGTTTGTTCTGTCCTGAGTCACGTGTCGGAGCTTGCTGCCTATTTCACCAGCCATAAATTCATCGAACTGGTGGGACACATCAGGTGAGGTTCTTGTGATTCCTTGTTGGCTTAAGCCCAAAGTACTTCACTTTTGTACGCGTATGTGCGTGTAGCCTTTCAAAGTATACTCCATTTGATGTTGTGTGTCGACACGTGCGCTCTAGAAAACTTCATCCATGTCCAGTGTCTGCTCTATTTTTCCCCGTAAGTTATGACTGATTACATTTTTTGAACCAAAGCTCAGCTATTGTCAATGTGAGGCTCTGTTGTTGTCTCCGCTATTTTATTGTTGTTCCTCCATCCATAGACTGTAAAAAAACATGGACGTAGTGTCCGTGACATCACCTGTACGTTTCTGAAGAGCATTTTGGAAGCCCAAAGTAGGCGGAGTCGGCTGCCCCCATCTTGGCAAGCGCGTCACTCCCGTATAATCGAAAATGGGCAAAGAGGTAGGATGTGGGTGGAGCTGGTTGCTGAAACCATGCCCCCCTAGCTCACCAGTGGTGACAGCAGCGGCAATCCGCCTGTCATTCAACTGGCCACGCTCTTAATTATGCAGAACTTTAAAGGAACACTCCACTTTTTTTGGAAATAGGCTCGTTCAACAACTCCCCCAGAGTTAATAAGTTGAGTTTTACCGTTTTGGAATCCATTCAGCCGATCTCTGGGTCTGGTAGCACATTTAGCATAGCTTAGCATAGATCATTGAATCCGATTAGACCAGTAGCATCGTGTTCAAAAATGACCAAAGAGTTTCGATATTTGTCCTATTTAAAACTTGACTCTTCTGTAGTTATATCGTGTAGGAAGACCGGTAGGAAAATGAAAAGTTGCGATTTTCTAGGCCGATTTGGCTGAACTATACTCTCATTCGGCGTAATAATCAAGGAACTTTGCTGCCGTACCATGGCGCGGCAGGCGCAGTGATACGCAGCGCCTGAAAGTAGTCCCCAGCTGGGTAACTGGTTATAATATAGCTGGGGACTACTTTCAGGCGCTGCGTAATATCACTGCACCTGCTGTGGCCATGGTACGGCAGCAAAGTTCCTTGATGGCTATTATTACGCCGGAATGAGAGTATAGTTCCTAATCATATCAGCCTAGAAAATTGCAACTTTTCATTTTCCGCCGGTCTTAGTACACGATATAACTACAGAAGAGTCAAGTTTTACATAGGACAAATATCGAAACTCTTTGGTCATTTTTGAACGCGATGCTACTGGTCTAATCGGATTCAACGATCTATGCTAAAAGTGCTATCGCCAGACCCAGAGATCGGCTGAATGGATTCCAAAACGGTAAAACTCAACTTATTAACTCTGGGGGAGTTGGAGAATGAGCCTATTTCCAAAAAAAGTGGAGTGTTCCTTTAAGGCTCAATATAATTTAAACGGATTAGTTATAAAAATTCACCCCCCTCACAGTTGTCATGAAGGGCAAAATTAGCTATATAGACCAAAATAATTGTTTGAACTAGGCTGTAAACATGTTTTTTTTTCTGCTGTAAAGTTGAGCATTTTAACATGGGGAGTCTATGGGATTGACTCCCTTTTGCAGCCAGCCTCTAGCGGCCAGTTGACGAATTACAGTTTAAGTCACTTCCGTGTTGGTTTCACGAGAGAGACCCGAAGGTTGCCGCTTGGTTCCATCTCTTTAGTTTCGTTTTCTACTGTGAAACAATGGCCCAAGCCAGTGTTGCCACCTTGTGGAACATCTGATTACTGCTAAACAAATTCAATGCGCACGTGCGACATGCACGTATAAAGTATGAACGGTTACAAAAATCAAGTGGTGTGTGTGCTATTCTGATGACGGAATTCGTGTTACGCGCACTGTACGCTGACCCTCACTTGTGCGTAAAAAGTGAAGTATACTTTGGGCTTTAGGGGAATTAGAATAGTCTGGTTCAGGTCTAAATATTGATCTGAATCTTGGTCCGGTTTAATTCTGAGTCTTATGTCCGGTCCATTTCCGTTCAGCTTTAATTTGGTTTAGTTCAGTTCTTCAATTGACTTAAAATATTACTTAATGTAATACAACATTATATAAACTACAATGGTCTACCAGTTGTTGTCTATAACCATTCATTGGCTGTGATTCAGGTATAGTATAGTAATAGTGATTCTATTAAGGTGACTACCTAAACATTATTTTAAAGAGTTAAAAGATGGCATAAAAGTCAAGTTGCCTTAGAAGATTCTTCATTTTGAACAATATTTAAGGTAGCATTAAAGTAAAGTAATAACAGAATAAAAAGTAATTATAAAGTAATCCCAGAGATGTTTTTATATGTTTTTTAGGGTATTCGGTATGGTTGCTAGGTGGTTGCTTACTGGCCCAAATGAAAAGAGCCCACACTCATGTAGATGACCCATATTTTTGTTGCTGTAGTTATTGTTGGTGTATCAGTCTGCTTGCTTAGCCACATGCTAACACCAAATTCTATTGAAATCAACTGTCAGTGTTTGAAATTACTCTTCACTTTAAGGCCAGACCTGTCCAGGTAACCCAAACCATCTCACTGCACCATGTGACTTCAGCTCATCTGGTCCTGACCTTGAATCAGTGAGTCTTTGTGCGTGGCGCTGTCATGCGACTCTGTAGGTCTGCACTGGGATCAGTGAGGCATTGTTTGGTTGAAAGGCCTGGTTCAAAAGCACAAAGGCTTTTTCTGTCAGCAGTGGCACAAGTCCAGAATGCAGTGCACAGCTACAGTGTCCACTGCGTGGCTCCTTTTACAGAGAGAATAACATTAATGCGCTTTGGTGTTCGAGTTTTTGTTTTTTTTTAATTCGAGAGAGAACCATTTGTCTGAATGACTGACACAGCAGTATGAATTCATAAGTCATCCCTCTTTGACCGGTTTACAACTTCTTGTAAGAGGCAGTTAAACATTTAAGGCACTTCCTGTTCGACATGTCCTGTTTTATAGACTCATATTTAAAAGATGGCCTGAATAAGCTGTAATGATCTTTGAGATATGGCTATGTGGTTAAATCTCATCTTGATTACTTGTTTTTCAGCACAGAGGAAGTTTATAATGAGTCATCATGAAACGCACAGAGCACTTCAGAAAATACTTTTTTTTTTTTTCTTCTTCTTTTTTTTTTATGTCCAAATTGTTGTCCAATATTTCCAAAAACCTGTCTGGCTTATTAAAATATAAGGATGAAAAGTAATTTTATTTAGCATTTGCATAAAAAAATTAAACTTAGTTGGAACCATTAAACATTAAATTAGGACTATACGTTTGTTTTGTTTTTTTGTTTTTTGCATTGCTGCTAGAAAAATGCTATTAATGTGTTTATTTATGTTTGTTTATTAATACTTATTAATTAATACTTTTCAAATTAACAATGAATTAAAAAAGATTCTTTAATATGAATTTTCTTTAATATATCAGTTTTTTTTCTTTACATTTTAAGGGGGTGAAACATGAGCCTGAGATGTTTTATGAGATTCCTGCATGTATTTTTAATAACTGTGTCTTGTGCTTCTTCTGTCAGAGTTTTGTACATTGGCCTGGCCTGCAACACAGCACGCTACCTGTATATCTCATATCTGAAGAATGCCTGGACTGTGCTGCCAGTGGAAGTGCTGCAAGGTATGAATGGCCAGTCATCAAGTTCTCAATCCTAGGAAAAAGCATCAACGATCATTAAAATCTCTAAATATGATCTGTTGTGAACACATTATGTTTTAAACACCAGTTTTAGTCATAGAAGGAAAGATATGTGTGCTGAACAAAGAAAGGCCAGGGTTCATTTCAGGTTTGACATTTTCAGTTTCACCGCCCTTTCCTGTGGCAAAACAATCAAGAAGAAAACAAGCATGTAGATGCGGTACAGAGAGAATACCATCCACTCATAGGAATGAAGACCTGGAGCAAGTCTGGTTGCATTCAATACAGACGTTTTCATCTGTTCAATGAAACGTCCATACTGTTACAGACTTGTTAGCTCTATATATATATATATCCAGTGTTTCCCCTACCATTATTTTAGGGGGACGGCCTGCCCCCCTTGAAGGTCAAGTTAATTTTAATTTAATTTTCTCTATAGCGCCAGACCACAAAAGAAGTCATTCAATGTTACCTTCCCTATAGAGCAGGTCTATACCTTGTTCTTTTATTAAACAAACTAAATAGCCTTATGTTATTTATCTTATTTACACGACGGCGTGTCATTTCTGTCTCTACGTTACATGGTCGCGCTCTCTGTGTCGCGCGCACAGCGGAGTTCCGCCCGGTTCAAACACACACAAGTGAGCACACTCCCACTCCTATTTGTAAATATTAAGCCGCAAAACGACTATTTAAATATGACTTCTGCGTGTCTCTGTGTTAATGTATGGCGCAGACGCGCGGGTTTGTTCACTACTTAACGTTATACAGAAGCCCACGTGACGCTTGCCGCCTCACTAAATGAGGACATAAATAAATACATGAACAATATCTCCAGAACTGCTCTGAGAGTCACTTAATGAGCAGTTGACCGTTTCATTTGAGGAAAAACTATCCTCATATAGACCTTTTTCTGAACGCGGAAGTCTTCCCCGATTAGAACGGTGCTTTACATTTCCGGTTTCTAGTCACATTCACATATTTTCAGAGCCGATAATATAATGTGAAACCTATGAAAGTCATTTTTAAAAAATCATGTGGCGCCGTTGTTTCATCACTTTACAGTGTCGCAATGACCGTCTTTTTGCAGTAAAGGACCAGTCATAGTTCAATGAGTGGGAAGATGACATGAAGCGACGCGAGCTAGCTGCACTGAAAACAGATGAGTGCACATACAGCTCCCGATCGGGGCGAAGTTCACGTGATTTTGTACACAGAATGATAAGAGCAAACCTTATTTTAACATATATTATTATTTCACACTCAGTATTTTAACTTAAGCGCTGCAAGCCATATATACAGTGCCTGACAAGACGGATTTTCTGATACACAAAACAAGTACTTTAAAGGAATTCCTTAGTTTACTGCCGTTACTGTGGCAGCCACAGTTTTTTTTACCCCGTTTTAACGGATTTCTATGGAGACCGGAACACGAGAGCACCCAAACGGAAGTTAGAATCCATCATGGCGCCGCTCATCGTTTATTCAGGAAAAGGTATTCACGGCAACCCGTCAAAATAAAAGTTCGGTTTCACTTGAAGACATTGGGCAGAAATATATTACTGTTGTTCAGTAGAACATAATAGACTACTACTACTAAAACTATTAAAACATTATCTTTAAGGAATAATCATACAGTGTCTTCAATGTTATAATCAATATTAAATCTACTTTATTTTTAAAAAAAGCCGCCGCCCCCAAAGCCATAAACCTAGGGGAAACACTGAGATACATATACATACTTTGAAGTCTAAGTTGGTCACACTTTATATTAAGTGGTTTTAACTACTATGTACTTGCATACAATGTATTTATTGTGGTCATATTGTATTGCAAGACACTTTTGCTGCTATTGAGGTGTGATACGGGTAAGGTTAGGGACAGGTTTGGTAGTATGGGTAGGTTTAAGGGTGGGTTAAGGTGTAAGGGATGGGTCAACAGTGTAATTATAAATGTAATTACAGATGTAATTACATACATGTTTTTACATTGTACTTGTATTTTTAAAAATACCTGTATGTACATTGTACCAAATGATTCTGACGGCACCCATTTACTGCAGAGGATCTAATTAGTGAGCAAGTGATGTAAAGCTAAATTTCTCCAAATCTGTTCCAATGAAACAAACTCATCTACATCTTGGATGGCCTGAGGGTGTGCAAATTGTATTTTTTGGGTGAACTATTAATTTAATCCTCCTATTATGCTGTAAAATAAACACTGTGTATCTGTGCAGGCATAACACATGCATCCGTGTGGGCTGCGTGTATCTCATATCTGAGCGCAGCCGTACCTCCGGCTCTTCGGACGTCCGCTCAAGGCATCCTGCAGGGTCTCCACCTCGGGCTGGGCAGGGGCTGTGGGGCAGTGGTTGGCGGGGTATTTGTCAACTACTTTGGTATGAACCATTCCTGTTGTTTTTGTAACCACATGAAATTATGAATGCTAGTATGCGTATAAACAAGAGGTCGTCTTGTTTTTCAGGTGTTGCCGAAACATTCAGGGGAATAGGAATGACCTCGCTTGTTATTTTGCTGATCTTTTCATTAATAATGTGCATCACTGGCCAGAATGAGAAAAAAGGTAAGCATCTCTTATATAGTGCTTATTCTTTTAAAATAAGAGCTGAAATGGTTTTGTTCTTGCTGCTGTTTTTGTTTTGTGTTGTTTTTTGTGTGTGTGTGGTTTTTGGTTTTTGTTTTAGGATTTTGTTTAGTTTTTTGGGTTTGGTTTGTGGTGCCCTGGTTCATTTTTCTTCTTTGCCTTTTCTGTTTAGTTCAGTTCTGTTTGTTTTTATTATATGTTGGCCTTTTTGTTTAGTTCAGTTTTTTCATGTTGTTTTGCCTTTTTGTATTTTGTGTATTGAATTTAAGTAAATAAGTAGCTATATAATAGTGTAATTCTAACAAAATATAATTGAATATAAGTACATTTTCAAAAATTGGCCACACGTCACTTCGCTTCAAAAATAATAGCAAAAACTGCCATAAAAAAGTGTGCCCTTTTCAAATAGTGCGAAAAAAATGTGACTTTGTTTGTGAGCAAACCAACTAAAATGCCGTGTGTAGTAATTCCAGCTGTTTAGTGCAGCAGTTCATTTGGATGGTTTGTTCAAATGATTTTCTGATATGTTTTTGTTTTGTTGCGAAATGTTAGTTTGGCTTCGAAGCTTCAATAAACCGTTTTAGCCTACTAATGGATAGAGTATTTAAATTAAGCTTAAATGTACATTTTCAAGTATTTTCATTCTCAAATTTGTTCAATTTAATGTTTATTGTTTTTACCCCGCAGAGGACAAGATGCTAGCAGAGAACATTCCTATCCCATCCAGTCCTGTTCCCATAGCGACCATTGACCTGGTTCAGAACACATCAGATGCGGCCACACCTGCTCGACCCGAACCCAAACTTCCAGCTCGGAAAACACAGCACCAGGAGGAGCAGGAGGATCTGAACAAGCCCGCTTGGGTTCCCTCTGGTTCGCCGTGGGTTACAGTCGTTCTACTGTTTTACCAAATCAGAGACATGGTCGTCATTGCAAAGACCCCTGTTGAGGTCCAGTCCCTTCAGGTAGTGCAAAGGATCATGGGAAAATAAGAGGAGGATGGTGGAGAATAATATGAATATTGATCCAAGTATTGAGTATTTTCTTTCTCTTTTTCATGCAATCTGTAGCAGAAAGGTGAGAATGTGTAGATTTAGTTGAAAATTATGTAACTGTATATCTGGGTTTTTTGTTTTTTTTTTTGAAAAAATTTTGTTCATTTCTTTTTTTCACTCAGTAGGGGACAAACGTGACAAAATGACACAATATTATAAAATATTTTTAAGCACCAAAACTCTTTGAAACCAAATAAGAATTTTTGATTTTGGATGGTTGGTCATATGAGATTGTCAAATTTCATCATTATCATTCTGAACAATGAAAACAATCTTTTTATTGTCTCTGGGGTTAAAAATGGCTCACACATGCAAGTAAACCACATGAAAGAAAACCTTTTGGGTTGTTGTTGTTGTTGTTGTTGTTGTTTTTTACTGTTATTATCAGGCAAAAAGTTTAGTTACCTAAATTAGTCAGCAACTAAATAATGAACAGTAATTTCTCAGTACAATGAACAAATTAAGATATTTTGTACTCTGTGTGCCAGACTCTAAGATGCATTCTTGTTTATAAAATATTATGCATGTTTTTTTTTTTGCCCTATAAATTATTTTTGGTGACAAAAATTCTCTTATTTCTCTAACTAGGACACAGATGAGATTCCCCCAGAATCTCGAGAAGAAGACCAATCACCTCCCATCGTTGGCAATGGCGTGCGACAGGAAAGTGCTCTCAGTGGGCTCCAGTCCCAGGAGGACCCCAGGCCCCCAGGGGCCACCTCACAGCTGGAATTCCCAACACGGGACACACAGCCTGCATTACAATCAAACAGCTGATGGCACAAACTGACTCTGTAACCCGTGGGTATTTTCTCTTCACATAGTGATTTTGTTTTCGTTGAAGAGTTTTTACGAACTTTGTGGGAAAATACAATACAAGGAAGAAGAAAGTACTTTTCTGTATAAGTGGCCTTTGTAAGATTTTTAACTTATTTCCAGGTGTTTTGCACATCCAATAAATAAAGCCTGGCAGGTTTTAAACTGTAACGTGTTCCTGTTTTTACTTTCTTCGACCTGTAGAGGGCAGCAGTGCCTGGGCATTTTGCCCATTTGAGTTTTATGAGGCCTGAAATAATTGCAAATATCGTCCTTGTGAACACTTTGTGAATTTAAAAAAGTGAAACCTCATTAATTACACTTACTAATGTCAACGTCATTGCGTTGAATAACGGGGGCATTTGCTTTCACACTTTCACCTATGACTTTAGATGGTGTAAAGGGGAATTTCTCATGTTTTTATTTTTGCGTGTGTCACCGTCCCGAGCACCTTTCTCATCATTAAAGACACCAGCAGTAGATCATCATCTAGTCCACTTGACCTAGTCGATGATTAGCCAGCATTGGAGGGCAGACATCTCTTGTTCTCATGGAAACCAGGCCATAATGCTTTGCTTGCTCTGCACAGTGGCTTCTTGGTAATAATCAGACTTGAATTACCTGCTATAATGTTTGCTAAACATATACAAGAATTGTTTTTTTTATTATTATTATTCCCAGAATTCACTTCTTTCTGCGGAATCAAACACCTTATTTGCAGCACACACCCACTCACAGCACAGATTTCATATCCGCTGGGATTAGCTGTCACTAACGCAATATGCCCTGCAACAATGCTTTGCCAAGTGTCGGAAATCAGTTCAATGCAATTTATGATATCACAATGTTTGGATGAGACAAAAAAATAGTGACAACAAAATACTTGTATCTAATCTGAAGTTTAGTTCTGTTTGTCTCGTTTTTTCTGTGTAGTTCAGTGTTTTTTTTGTGTTTTGTTTTCATTTTATTCGTTTTAATTTTGGATTTCTGTTTAACTTCGTTTTATTTCATAGTTTAGTTTTGGTTAGTGTAACGTTTTGTAGCATTTTGTCCTTTTTAGGGTTTTTTTATTTCTTTCTTTTTTTTGGTTTTGGTGTCACGTTTAAATTTTTAATGTCCTTTTTGTTTAGTTTGGTACAGTTTTGTTCCTCATTTATTTATTTTTGTCTTTTTTGTTCAGTTTAGTTTTGTTGATTTTTGTTTAATTTTACTTCATGGTATAGATTTGTTTCTTTAGTGTGTTGTTTTGTAGCATTTTGTCATTTTAGGGTTTTTTTCTTGTTTTGGGTTTGGTTTCTTTTTTTTTTTTTTTTTTTGTCCTTTTTTTAGTTCGGTACAGTTTTGGTGTTTTTTTTTTTTGTTTTTTTTTTTGTTTTTTTTTCATTTTGTTTGTTTGCCTTTTTGTTCAGTTTAGTATTGTTTAGTCTCATGTTGTTTTAAGTTTCTATTGTTCAGTTTTGTTTGTTTGGTTTTAATGTTGGGTTTTTGTTTAACTTTGTTTTCTTTCATGTTGGTTCATTGTTTGTTTGTTTTTTGTAGACGTTATTTGGTTCTTCATAACAGCCCTGCTAAAAAAAAAACAATAGAAGCCCAATAGAAACCATCACAGAAATTCTAATGGTTTCCATTAAAATACCATTATAAACCATTAGCTTTTTCCACTAAAACCATTACAAAATTCCTTTTTTGTAGTGTGTTTTGGGCATTTTTCCAATAGGATTTAACATCCCACCAATAGAATCCATCACATACCAGTAGACACCATTATAGTTTCCATTAAAACCAATACAATTCCCATTATAACCCTTAAAACCATTACATTTTCTATTGTGTTTTGGGCAGGGTTCTATTGGTTTTCAGCAGGGAGTATAGTTTAAATATTGTTCATGCCCACACTAGCATTAGAATTACATTAAATTGTGGGATCCAGGAAAGAAATCATCCCAAATAGCCTCATCCTTTTAATAAAGGTTTTTTTTTGTTTTTTTTTGTTATTCTGCACTAATGGCTCTGTGGAAATTAATAACATAATTATTGTGGGCATGGAGTCAATCTGACCAACGTTAGGTCGTTTGGTTTGGATCGGATGGGCTGAGTCATGCACTGAGAAAGTGTTGTGGAGCGATTCCAGGTGACTACAGCTGGTCTTTGACATATATTAATGTAGACAGCTGCCACGCTCACACACCAGAAACACTGCCTGATTCAGTTTCACATGCAGATAAACTTTGGGTGGAAATAGCATTATCCAAGAGCCTTTAGTGGTGATTGTCTGGCTGCTTTTACCATTTTTTGGCTTGTTTTTTTTTTTTTTTTCTTTGTGTTGCCTTTTTGTTTTGTCCTCTTTTTAATCCTCTTGCTCTTTAATTTAGTTTTTAGGTTTTTTTTTTTTTTTTTTTTGGAGCAGGGTGGGGTATTGTGTTTTTTTTTTTTGCTTTTATTTAGGCTTTTTGTTCTTTTCTTGTTTTTTAGTTCAGTTACTTTTTGTTTCATGTTGGCTTTGTTTTGCATAAAATCATGGAGAAACTATCTAAGAGCCTTTAGTATTTAACCTTTAGCCTTTAGATTTTTTTTTGTTTTCGTTTGTGCTAAATTTGTGACAAAATGTTGGCAATCAATTTTCTCAAATTAATTATTTGGTGATACTTTCTCTAATGCAAATTCAAAGATAAACTATCAATTAACCAAAAACCTGGCGACCGTACATTTACTCAAATACAAGTTGGATCCATCAAGGTTTGTCGGGTCACTTTTTTTCCTTAACGTCGTCTTACAGACATTTTATCGCCATTTTCTCTGAAAAAGATCTGCAAGTTTCTAACCCCAGTTGAGATTGTGCTGATCCAGAGAATAGTGTGGCATTTTGTGTGAAAATTTCAGCGGCCCTTAAACACTGTTCCCACACGGCAGCCGAGTGTGGGCAGTCAACGCCTATTCTGAAATTCCGAAAGCAAAGATCCAGCCAGAGGAAAGGGATTATTGGGGAAACTAGGGAAGTCATTTGGACGGGTATTAAAAAGCAGGCAAACATGTCCTAATGAGGGGTTGCTGAATGGCCATCCTGACCTCTGACCTCCGTAAAGAAGTGATATGCCAAGTAAAACAACTAAAGGCTGTGTAAACATGATACAATTACAGTGAAATGCACTGAATAGGTGGAGGTCACAGAAGATGTCATATAAACAGTTGCTGGTTTTATAAGAATTTGCGAATTTGTTATGCACACTGAGCTGGAATACAAGAAAAGTGAGTCACGCTCAGTGGTGTGTGAAAGGCGAATGGATCTTCTGAGAATTGGTCTATAGATATTGTTTGAATCATTATTGAGCTGGAGACTCCATTTAGACAAACTGCTCGTTGAGATGAAAGTGAGTTTTTTTCTATTATGTTTTGCTGTGGGTTGATGGTCAGACAACACCAAATTCAGGAAAAGGTTTCTGCAGAGATGCTTTCCTGTTTGTTTTGAGCTATTCTGTGTTGAATCATGTTGAATTTATGGCTTATTTTCTCGTCTTGATTAATTGAGTCAGGATTTCCTCCAGTGTGGTGGGCGGAGTTGTAGGTGGGGCCATTTCTCATGGGCCTCATTTCTCAAAGCTGAAGGGCCAAACATCAAAGTCTCCAAATGATAATCACCACGCCTGATGTGTTTACTGCATTTCAAAGGGGCGATTGAGTTTATTATCTTCAATTATGTTGCTCTTGTCTAATGAGTCTTTTGTTTGTCAGATCTCAGAATTTCCATTGTTCCTTTCTCGGTTCTTCATTCGTGAAGAAATGTCACATTATTCATGTTGCACGCAGAAGCTTTCATGTCGAGATAAAGCCTTTGAAATGTCAAAACCATGGCAGGTAAAGTGTCCTGATGTTTTTCAAGTGATTAATTCACTATGTTAGTCTTAAGGGGGCTTTAGAGGTGACAACAAGATTAATCTAGACGTCTACATTTCCTGAAAAAAGTCTTATGTACTTAATACGGCAGAAATGATTATTTAACTAAATAAATGTGCTTGTTTTTCCGAGAACGTTGAAAAAATGTTGTGACATTTCATTAACACATCCTGAAGTGTTTTTTTTTTTTTTTTTTTATAAATGTTCCACTAACATTGCAGTTTGCTCTTGTGCTGTTTTCATAGTTATTCCAACGATTTGAAGAATGTTACAAAAAATAGGTAATTTCATGTATCCAAAACGTTATGTTTTTGTGTGCGTGTGTGTGTGTGTGATACAGAAATGTTTTTAAAACGCTATACATAGTTGCAACCAAAATGCAAGACCTGTGTGTGTGCCGATTGTCTGAAGCCCAGAATCGCGCCAATTTATTGGCTGATGGCGCGGATCCAGGGATTAAAGTCATAGTGTAATAAATGTCTTAATTTTAGTTTGAACAGGCCTTCACCTCAAAAATCATCTAAAGCTTCTCACTGACAACATAGTAACACCGCTCTCATCATTCTCATCAGTCGGGTTATTAGCAGAGAACAAAGAGCAGAACTTGAATTTCGGCGCGGGATTGCGGCTATTAATAATCATTCTACTCATTCCCGCAGGTTCCGATGGAATGTATCATTTGCACAGATCGCGATAATTGAGAGTGACAGCTTTTAATACTTGTTAAGGGAGTTTGCAAATGTGATATTGATTTAATTCAACAGATCAATAAACAAGTACTGCATGATTTTGCTCTATGTCATCAACGAAAATAGTTCCAACTTCCAAATAAAGTAACAGCTGAGCCGCTGTGCATCTCTAAAAGCAAACACAGCGGTGTTTCATTTATGAACGAAAGTGCGTTTTTGAACGAATCTAGTGAGTCAGTGATTCATGATTACCCATTCATAAACACAGTCACTTGCTTCATCCCTGAATGAATCAGCCGTTCGAACGAATCAATTGAATGAATGATTCAGTGATTAAAATCAGTGACTTCAGTTGAGGGGCTACTAATTTCAGTTATTTAAATAATTTCATATTTCTGTATTCAGAATTTTATATTTAAAACATTAATCTCCACATGAATCTATGAATTTAATTGCACTCATGCCACCTCTGAGCCTCATTAAATGTCTGAAAATGTACCTACAAGCCACTTTTGTGTTGTTCTGTGCCACCTCTGTAGTACAAATTAAATTAGGAGGACAAGAGCTCCTAAAAAAAAAGCAAGCATAGAGCCATGTGTAACATATTAGATCCGGGCATGAGGTCTTAAAGAGACAGCAGCCTAAATAAACCTGCTGCTGTTTTTCATTATACAGTGAAGACTATCCAGTGCTAGTTTACAGTTGAATAGATTATAGTTAGACCTAACTGAAAAAAAAATAAGTACTGATAATTTAATTTGTATCTTGTTGTTGTTTTTGTTTGTGCTATTGATTGTCATTAATTTATTTGTTCTTATTTTATTATTTACTATTTACTTGTATGTTTTAGTTCAAATAAATTCAATTCTGAGTGCAGGTGATTCTTGGGTGGGGAGGGGGCGTGGTCCATGGGAAATAGCCCTGCCACCACAGCTGGAATAAATCCTAGAGGAAACACTGCAGACATTTAATAAAATTAGAAAAATGCATTTACAAAGATAAAAAGAAAATGCCCCTGTAAATCACTTTGAGTCAAATGTCACCTCGTATTACGAAGGCTAATTTTTGATCAGAATTTTTTATTATTGATTAGAAGGTGCTAGGACAAGCGCTCCTAATTACAAGAAGAAAACACGGCTGTTAAACTGGGTGTGTGACAGGTATAGCTGTGGAATGGGGTTTGGCCGAGGAAAACCCCTGCGGATGCCGTCATCAACGTTCTTACGTCGCCTCCTTATACTGGCGAACGCACCATCAACTCCTCGGATTTCTCTGCCTTCACGAAGTGGCTATACTAGCCCTTCTGTTGCGTTTTTTCTGGCCCAATTTCAGATCGTTTTTCTTGGGCCTTGGGTTCTCCGTACAGTTCGGTTACACACTTCAATTTGGCCGCAACCTTCGGCGGGGTCCACCTGACCGTAGTAAGCAGCGCCCCAAGGGCTTCTGTACTACTTCCCTCCTCTTCAAGGGGGCAATAGAGGAGGTTCCTCCATCGGACCTAGAACGAGGCTTTTTCAGTCACTATTTTCTCGTTCCAAAGAGGGACGGCCGCCTACGCCCTATTCTAGACCTAAACTTCTCCCTTTACAAAGGGAAGGTCAAGATGTTGACGCTAAAGGCTATTATATCACAGATTCGAGTGGGGGACTGGTTTGTCACCGTCGACCTGAAAGATGCCCATTTTCATATTCAGGTCATTCGGCGGCACAGGAAGTTCCTTCGGTGGAAAAAAAAAAGCTTACCAGTACAAGGTCCTACCCTTTGGCCTGGCTTTGGCACAGACGAAGTGCATGGATGCTGCTCTGGCCCCCTTGAGGCTCCAAGGGCATTTGTGTACTCAACTACCTGGATGATTGGCTCATTTTGGCCCACTCCAGGGAGTTAGTGAGCCACCACAGGGATGTCCTCCTCCGCCACATTCTAGCTCTTGGCCTCAGAATGAACACAAAGAAGAGTGTTCTCACCCCTTCTCAACAGACTGTGTTCCTGGGCGTTCACTTGGATTTCGTTCAAATGCAGGCTCCTGCTCGGATTTCCAGCCTCAACGCATGTTTGGCCTGCTTCAAGCTAGACCATGTCTCTGTGAGCACTTGTTGCAGGCTCTTAGGCCTCATGGCCGCAGCCTCCCCTGTGCTGCCGCTGGGGCTGCTTCACATGAGGCCGTTACTTTGGTGGACAAAACTCTCAGGATCTGCTCTGTAGGACAAGCACTTGCCTAGTAAGGGTGTCGCGCAGTTGCTTTCACACCCTTTCAATTTGGCAGGATCCCCTCTTTCTTGAGAAGGGAATCAGAACGGGCGCGGTTCACCGTCGCCAAATGATTACGACGGACGCATCTCTGACGGGCTGGGGCGTGGTCTTCGAGGGCAGACCGGGGTGCGGAGTTTGGAGTTCCTCTCCTGGCACATACACTGCCGTTTTCCTGGCACTGATTCACTTTCTCCCCTCACTCAAGGGGTGTCACGTGATTGTTAGGATGGACAACATGGCGGTAGTATCCCACATAACGTCTCGGGTTACTCGGGTAACCCATGTTAAGCGATTCGTCGGGAGCACGAAGTCTGCGCAATAGTGATCATGAGATTGAGCCGTGATATCAAAATCCCGCCCAAACTCCTGGAAACCCATTCAAAACCACACAATCAGGATGCCACGCCGAATTTTTATAGCATCAAATAACTACTTAAAAGCAAACTTATTAAAAATGAGCACTTGAACATATATCCGTGTGATAAGAACTGCCTAAAATGATGGAAACCATCTCTGGGAAAAATTATTGTAAATATAATTTGAATTTTAGTTTGGCTCACGTCCCATTTTTTTACAGGCAGAGGAGTTTATGACCTATACTGCAGCCAGCCACCAGATGGTGATTTAAAAGTTTTGGCTTCACTATTTAGGACGTGTGTGGCACATGGTTTCTAAGTAGTTTTTAGCACATTGCTATGCTGCTAGGGTTTTGTTAGGTGTTTAACAACTGGCCCAAGTCTTTAGGATAATTGTGGCTTCTAGACATGGTTTGGGTGACTCCTTCAATGAAATCAATGGGATTTGTCCACTTTGTTTTGTCTGCATGTGAATATCATCAACTCACTGAGGGATGAGTTAGTTTAATACGCAGCATGAGTGATTTTGTGAGTGATGGGGTGATATATATATGAAATAGGTGGGCATTATTGTGACGTTGGCAGTTCAGCGAGGATAGCATGATCTCTCTCTCTCTGTCTGTCACTCTCGCCCACACACACTCTCCCCCAGTTGGTTGTGATCGGGCACTGAAGGTCAGTGGAGGTGTTCTTGCATGGTACCAGACAAAAGGGGGCTAATAACCAGGCAAATATGAGTGTGTGTGTTGACGTTGGTGCGTCTGCATGTAAATTGCTGTCACATAATCCATGGTTAAAGCTCCAGGCAGTAATCCATTTCACACTTTGGGTTATTTTGTGGCATCCACAATCTTAAAACACGCCAACGGCACACCACCTAATCCTGCCAAATAAAGCCACACTATACAGGATCCACGCACTGCAGAAACGCTGACATCGCCATGGTAATCTGACACACGTCACTGCTTATGTTTATATGTTTTGTTTTTTTTGAGTACGGACAATATCTCAATTCTTATGAAGGCTCCTACAGGTCAAGACTGTATAAATAGGTCTGGTCTTGGATGCTAAAGTTATTAATTGAATATGTTACCTGTAACATGTTGACCTTAACTAGCTTAACCTGTTTTTCTGTCGTGACAGTAGATGTGGCAACGCTAAATGTGCAACACATATGTGTATTGTATTATGAATTGAGAAGTGTAAAGCTATTTCAAGAGACAATATCTTAATAAATACAGAGAGCTGGAGACAGTTTGGTCAAATAATTTTGAAATAAACACAGGCATGCAAATCAAATTTAAAGGGGACCTATTATGCAAAAATAACTTTTATAAGGTGTTTGAACACAGTTGTGGGGCTGCAGTATGTGAAATCAACCAGCCTATAATGGTAAAAATCCACCCACTCATTTTTTTTTAAATCCCAATAAATCATAAACAGTATCTCATAACAAGCGATTCCAGATTCTTCCTAAGTACACGTCATCGTAGGGGAAAAGTCCTGCCCATTTGTGATGCTCTCTGCCTTATTAGCATAAACACAGCCCTGAGTGAGAAGCAGCAGTCCGCCATTACTGTTTACTTGCTGTAGCTGCTGGAGATACAATGTCAGCGCCAAAGAGGCATTACAAGTGTTGAGTTTAGAGATGCACCAATGAACATAAGGGTCTCCATAGACTCCCTCCATCTGAGCTGCTGAGGACACTGTGGTTAAATTTAATTTTCGAAGGAAATGTTCCAGAAGAAAATCGGTAAAGTCCCCTATATGTTTAGGGATTAATACCAACGCTTCGTGTGGGAACGTTAGCTCCAGACAATGTAAGTATCACGCGTTTGTTTTCCAAATTGCCTTTCTGAAAGAGCTTCTTGGCACTCTGTAAGGCTAATGTTGCTAAAGCTATGGCTGTTTTCACTCATGCTTCCTTCACATGCTACCAGAATGATCGTAAATAGGAATGTGGTAGTTAAAAATTGCATATGAAAGCAATGTGAAGTTGACCGCTTGAAATTGTTGAGCTCATTATCACAAGTGGGACTTATAAAGTTTGTGATAGCACACAAAGGCACCATGAGACCAGCTATGTCATTATTTTTATCGGGCCGTGCTCCCCGTCTGTGTAATTCATAAACGCATTTATTATACACAGTCAACACAGATGATTGACATTTAAACCGAGTACGTTTTCTGTAAAGATAACAGTCTTGTACTAATAGTGGAATATTATTTGCAAAGGCTAGCAGGAGCATAAGCTCTTCAAGCTCCGCCCTCTTCTGAAAGGGGTATGGGAGCACCAGCTCATTTGCATTTAAAGAGAAACACAAAAACAGCGCGTCTTGGCTCATAACCTAAAAGTGGCAACTTTAACAAGCTATAAAAAATTATCTCCGGGGTATTTTGAGCTGAAACTTCACATACATACTCTGGGGACATTAAAGACTTATTTTACATCTTGTTAAAAGGGGCATAATAGGTCCACTTTAAGTAAAACTAAATGTATTTCTGCAAATATTTTACAAATTATAATCCATTACTGATTCCAAAATAAAAGTTTTGAAAATAAAATTTTAAATGGTTTTTAAAATAAACATTTTAAAATAAAGTTTTTACATTGTTATATATGTACATTGTATTTTTTTTTATTGTATCATTATATTAATTTACTAAATATAAACTCCTCTTACAATACACAGTTTGTAAATATTATATGCATATATACACAGTCATGGCCAAAAATATCGGCACCCTTGGTAAATATGATCAAAGAAGGCTGTGAAAATTAATCTGCATTGTTAATCCTTATGATCTTTTATTTAAAAAATTCACAAAAATCTAAGCTTTCATTGGATAATAAGAATTTAAAATGGGGGGAAAAATCATTATGAAATAAATGTTTTTCTCTAATACACATTGGCCACAATTAACGGCACCCTTTTATTCAATACTTTTTGAAACCTCCATTTGCCAGTTTAACAGCTCTACATTTTCTCAGATAATGCCTGATGAGGTTAGAGACACCTGACAAGAGATCAGAGACCATTCCTTCATCCAGAATCACTCCAGACCCTTTAGATTCCCAGCTCCATGTTGGTGCTTCTTCTCTTCAGTTCACTTCACTCATTTTCTACAGGGTTCAGGTCAGAGGACTGGAATGGCCAGCAGAAGCATGGTTTTGTGCTCAGTGACCCATTTTTGTGTTGTTTTTGAGGTTTGTGTTTGGATTACTGTACGGTTGGAAGATCCAAACATGGCCCATTATAAGATTTCTAACAGAGTCAGTCACTTATTGATTTTTTATTTGTTGGTATTTGATATAATCCATGATGCCACAAGATGTCCAGGACCTCCAGCAGAAATATAGGCCCACAACATCAAAACTACAGCAGTATATTTCATTGTACACATGGGGTACTTTT
>NC_081176.1:15737455-15844955 GCF_012432095.1 Onychostoma macrolepis | reverse complement strand
CAACATACACATATGTAAATGTATAAATACACTGTAGGTACATGCACATACCTTAAACAAATTAAAGTTTACATTTAGATGAAAAGTTTTTAAAACATTGCAAAAGCAATTTAAAAATTCCCCCCAAAAATTGGTATTTGTCATACGTTTAGGTATGTACATATTGTCTTAATTTTTGTACTAAAAAGAAAGACAATTTTCTTTTTTTCACAACATTGAAGAAACTTTATGCCATTCATTAATGCATGATTTGCAAAGTTTTTAAAATTACATTTTACATGTACATTTTACATTTAGGTACGTTCATATTGTCTTCATTTTTGTCATTTTTCAAATACGCTTGTTTCGCAATGCTTAAACGTTATGCCAATTGTTAACACATCCTTTGCAACGTTTTATATATTTTTTCTTTATTTGTTAGATTTATTTGTTATATACAGCAAAAAAAATTGGTCATTTTTCAAATGCGTTATTTCACATAGTTGAAGAAACTTTGTGCCATTTGTTAATGCATGCTTTACAGCATTTTTAAAATATTTCATCTGAATGTACATTTTACGTTATTTAAGGTATGTAAATATTGTCTTAATTTTTGTAATACAACAAAAACATTTTTTAGTTATTTTTCAAATGCACTTTTTTCGCAATGTTCAAGAAACGTTTTACCATCCCTTGCAAACATTTTTAAAACGTTTCATCTAAATGATCACATTTTTAAAAACATTCTACAAATGTCATAGGCCTATATATATATATATATATATATATATATATATATATATATATATATATATATATATATATATTTGTTAGCATATCCTTTGCAACATTTTTAAAATGTTTCATGCAAAACATTCCACAAATGTTATCTCTATGAATGAAAATACAAATATGCATTGTTTACAAGAGCAAGAGAGACACTGTGATAGCAAAACACAGAAAATCATCACATTCCCCTGAGAGCAGATACGCTTTACGAAACCCCAGTAAAAGGATCCGTGATTGCAGGCAAGATGCTGTCACTTGTCATTTTTGTCACATAAGATGGAAAATATCTTGGAAAAGCTTTTGTTTTGAGGAATAGACCGACACGAAAGTGGGGGTTGACAGCAACCACCACGCACTTCCTCCCAGGGGCTGTTCGCTGTGCCCAGCCTTCTTCCCAAAATAGCTCAAGATGATCAGGCAGATGGGAGGCTGCTGATGTGCCCCTCTATCTAAAGATCCAGCCTTTAAGATACATGATTACATTTCACTTTAAAATCCAGCTTGTGCATTTTTCAAGCTAGTGTGAAGGAAAAACAAAGCTCTATTTAATTTTATAGGTAGATTCTGCTGTGGTGTTGGTTTAGGTGTTTATTTAAAGCTGTAATTTTACTGAGATGCATGAAGGAAAAAACTTTCTGACCATTTTGAATGTATTTGTATAGCAGTATACTCAAGTGGGTTTCGGGGGGATTTTGCGCTCAAGAGAGCGTGAGTAAATTTCCTGCGGGGTTTACTTACTGTCTGGGGAAGAGAAAAACTGTCATACAATGCATAAATGCAATCTGCATTGTAAGTTGCAAACGGTGTTGCAATGTTTAGACATTACAGCATGCATTTCCAAAAACTGAAATGAAAAAGTAACACGCATTTTTAACATACGGTAATTAAAAATTGTAAATATTTTGTGTTGCTTCTGCTTAATAGTTTACATTTTAAAATTAAAAGAAAGAGTTCATCCAAAAAAATGAAAATTTATTCACCCTCAGTCCTTCCGATATGTAGATGAGTTTGTTTCTTCATGGGAACAGATTTGGAGTAATTTAGCATAACATGACTTGCTCACCAATGGATCCTCTGCAGTGAATGGGTGCCGTCAGAATGAAAAAGTTGTCTCATCTGAATCAGGAGAGAAATATATGGCCAGATCAAGCACCATTTACAAGTCAAAACAGTTCTAAAAATATATGTTGATGGATTTTGATGCGAGGAAACGACAAGGGATGGTCTTTTTCACCAGAGGAAGCATCCTTATGGATTATTGACTCTTTTGGCTAGAAGTGACTTTTAAAGTTAAAACACCATAATGCTGTATTTGTTACTTACAAACGTTCAGCTTTTCGCTTCACTGGAAGTTAATTGACGGACAGGAGTCGTCTGGATTACTTATTGTTATGATGTTTTTATCAGCTGTTTGGACTCTCATTCTGACGGCACCCATTCACAGCAGAGGATCCATTGGTGAGCAAGTGATGATGCTTGATTTCGCCAAACCTGTTCCGATGAAGAAACAAATTCATCTACATCCTGGATGGCCTGGGGGTGTGTAAATTCTTAGCAAATTTTCAGCTTAATTATTACATCGAAAACTGTCCCCTCTTCGCACACTGCTGAAAAAAAATTAAAATAAAATAAAAAAAATAGATACCATCACAAAATTTGTAATGGTTTTACTAGTTATAATGGTACTTGTATTGGTTTTAACTGTAATGGACCCTGTGGGTCTCTACTGGTTACTGGTTACCTTCTATTGGTGGCTTGTTAAAACCGATAAATCTTAATAGCCTATGTCCCAAAAAAAGTGGTTAAAAGTCGATGGTTTGTAATGTTTGTAGTGGAAACCATTAGAATTTTCTGTGATGGTTCTATTGTTTCAGCAGGGCATAATTAGTTTTATTTATTTATTTTTATTTTGAAGCATGTATTTACACTGAAATTGAATATCGAAACCAAACCTACCACAATAAACATTTACTGTAGTAAAAAAGTATGACAACTTTCCCGGGTTTCCCTTATTTACATGTACGAACATGGCCACCACAAAAATACACGCATATGCTGTACTGAAGGCTGTGTGGGTTCATATCGAAAAAAAACATGGTATTACCAATTAATATTCCTCAATATGTCATCACGAATGTGTATTTTACCGCGTGTGACCGTTCAGGTCTTCTCTCTCTTTCTCTCTCGGCATTCCGTCCCACGCGCTCAACGCCGCCCACGCGAGGATTTGCGTCAAGCCCAAGCGTGGGAGTGAGAGTGCAATGCAGCTTACATCGGAATATCCCCGCATTAGAGTGAGTGAGAGAGAGAGAGACAGACAGTGCGAAAGAGAGACAGCACCGATGATGAGCCTTCAACGCACTTTCTCTCTTTCGCGAGAGGAGGAGCGCTGCCTCGAGACAGCGGCCAGCACCGGGAGCAGTCGCGCGCACCAGCTGCGGAAGAGAGGTAAACCCGAGGACTAATATAAGCATTTCATACATAGACATTCAGATGGGGAGGATAGAGAATCAAAACATGCTGATTTGAGCTAGATGGGTATATCCGCGTTATTTGCATGCATTAATCTCGTAGAGATTCCCAGGTGCATGTGAAGCAATAGTTTTGAGATCTTCTCAGGTGAGTTTGCAGGGGAACCTGTTCATGTTTTTGTGGAGAATAGTGTAATGCACAGCTGTGTTTGCAACTATTCGTAATTGCATTTAAATGTGGTGTGGTGGTGAAAGATCTGGTCAATGGGTTTGAACGCTTTACCTATGTGCACTTGAGCAAAGCTCTCAAACCCTGGTTGTGTCAAGTGGATAGTAGCAGTAAGCTGTAATAACTTTAAATTAAGTCACTTGGCATGAAAACATCTGCTAAATAGGAAAGTGTAAAAGTTTTTCAATGTTAAAACAATTCAAATGCAGATGTAAACATCTTTCACTGCTTGCTACAAACATCAGAAGATAGATTGGTCATTCTTTTACAGTTAGCATCATTCATTTCCAGTTGAGAGTAGGATAGCGTTGAGTTCCAGTTCGTTGCGGATGATTCTCATATCCAGTTTGAACTTCAAATGTATTGAAAGTTTGCAACTTTTGTGACTAAACTTTATGGTGACTGTCTGACTGGATATGATGTATAGACCTTAATCAGGGCTGACTGAATTTTACATGGCTGAAAACTGTGATGGTGCCGGTACTAGATGTGCCGGTGTGCTAGGTACTAGATTGTGTAATTTTCACAACTTCCAAAATGTTATGTTTTTTTAAGAGCTTTTGTATACTGAAAGTTTTCTTGGAAAGACGTTTCATCAGCTAATCAAATGTCATGTTAAACAAAAGCGCAATCTGTTGAACACTGTACTTCTGTTCCTCACAGCCTTGTTTTCATTCTTGTCAAAAATGAAATACGGCACTACCCTGACTAAGCACTATACCAGTTAAAACTATGTGCGCAGAGTCAGAATTATCAATCATTTTTTCTAATTTTATCTTTGTTCATTTTTAATTTTGTTGTTATACACTGTATTCTTGGGCAGTGCATATTATGTTCCCTCCAAAAGTTTTGACGATCATTTTTCTATTATGAATAGCTTAATAATTATACTTCACATACTCTTAAAAATAAAGGTTCCAGAAAGGTTTATTGCAGCGATGCCATGACCTCTTAAAAATAAGGGTTCTTCACTGGCATCAGTGGTTTGACGATGAACCTTTAACATCCATGGAATCTTTCCATTGAACAAAATGTTCTTTATAGTGGAAAAGGTTCTTCAGATTATTAAAATGTCCTTTACACTAAGAAAAAAATGGTTCTTTTAGGTATTGTTTACTGAAAGGTTCTTTGTGGAACCTAAAATGCCTCTTCCACACTCTTAAAAATAAAGATTCTTTATTGGCATCAGTGGTTCCAAGAAGAACATTAAACATCCATGAAACCTTAGGATTCCACTGAAGGTTCTTCATAGTAGAGAAAGGTTCTTTAGAGAATTAAAGTGTTCTTCACACTCAAATAAAATGGTTATTTTAAGAACTGTTCAACGAAAGGTTCTTTGCAGAACCAAAATGGTTCTTCTGTGTCATTGCTGTAAAAACACCTATTTGGAACCTTGATTTTTAAGAGTGTATAGTAAAAGTACATTGCAGCTGGAGACTAACTGTGACAGTCATAATGTGAGTTCACAGACCTGTCCTGGGAAATAAATAACATTGGCGAGCATTGTTTCGTGGCGACTTGCAACATTTTCTTGAAATGACAATGCTTTGTTTTGCTCTGTGTTTGCATGTGTAGCCATGTCAGTGCTGCTGCCACGTTCCTTGGGCGAGCTGCAACTGTACCGGATCCTGCAGAAGGCTAACTTGCTCTGCTACTACGAAGCCTTCATCCAGCAGGGCGGCGACGATGTGCAGCAGCTCTGTGAGGCTGGCGAGGAAGAGTTCCTCGAGATCATGGCCCTTGTCGGAATGGCGACCAAACCTCTTCACGTTCGAAGACTCCAGAAGGCTTTACGCGATTGGGTCACCAACCCTTCCATCTTCAACCAACCGTTGACATCTCTTCCCGTTTGCAGTATACCAGTGTACAAGCTACCCGAAAGTTCCCACAGCAACGGGCAACAGAACCAGCTTGCAGTTCCCAGAGCATTATTATCCACAAGCCCCAGTCCTGGAAGACTGGATCTCAGCAGGGACGGGACGCCTGGGTGCTCCCCGCTGCAAGGGGCTAGCGAGAGTCGTTTTTGGGGAAGCGAGAGCGAGCACAGCCTATCTCCATCTGGAGCGTGTTCCCCGTGTTCACCCCACGATGCTCTCGACGCTCTTGATTCTGCCGCTGTCCAGTGCGTGATGGAGTGCGTAGAGCGACTATCCCAAACGTTGCCCAAGAACGACCCCACGGACGTCAAAGAACATATTCGTGCCAATAAGAAGCTCAGCAAGATGATCGGCCATATCTGCGAGATGAGCGAAGACAATCCACAGAAGGAGGTGGAGATTCGGAAATACAGTGCCATCTATGGACGGTTTGATTCCAAGAGGCGTGATGGCCGGCAGCTTACGATGCACGAGGTTGGTTCGAGTGCTAAGATATTGATATTGTTGATTGTGCGGATTGACAGAAATTGTTGTTCCATACATTCTTAAAAATAAAGGTTCTATTGGGATCTGTGGTTCTGTGAAGAACTTTTAGCATCCATGGAACATTTCCATTGTACAAAAAGTTCTTCATACTAAGTAAAAAGTGGTCCTTTTGTTTATTGTGTAGCTAACGGTCAATGAAGCATCCGCTCAGCTGTGCATGAAAGATCTATCGCTGCTGACCCGAAGAGATGAACTTTTCTCGCTGGCCAGGCAGATTTCACGTGAAGTTACCTACAAATACACCCGCAGGAGCAGCAGGTAAGATGCAATTCTTCTCAACGTTTATAGAAAAACAATTGTTAAAATAGTTGATTAAGACATTCCTCTGTTGACATATAATGGAGTATCTTACTTTTGTTTAAATAGAGTATTTAAAATACCATATTTTATATTGGGTGAGGGACGTTCTTGTTCTGAAGAGTGTTTTATTGGACTTATTAAGATGATTCATCAATATTTTTTTCAATATCCCATAAGAACTTTTTAAAATCAACTTTGTTGAGTATATTAGCATTTGCAAAGACAAACATTTATGAAAATGTTACAAAAAAGTAAATTTTTTTCATTTTGAGCTTTGCCACTTTTCATGGTCTTTATTTATTCATATAAGGAGCATCTGTTTGTACAGTAAATGCCAGCTTTTTAGTACTTTCTCTAGTTTTTGTTATTTAATTGAAAAGTTTTATCACAATGACTGTTCATGGTGTTTCAAAATAAGTGTAAAACTCAAAATGCATCTTCATTTTAGGTCCCACTGCGGTGATGAAGATGAACCATCTCCCAAGAGGATCAAATCTGAAGTAAGTTCTGTAGATTCAGTTCATATTCATAAACCCAGCTGTGACAAATTGCTTTATTTGCATGAGAAGCCTCAGCTTTGCAATCATTTCGAGCTCCAGGTGGTTTCTCGGGACTTCTTTATTAGTTTTGCATTCCTGTCATGATATTTATTGCCAGCCGCCTTCCCATTGTGTCTGAATTAGCGCTGTGTTTGTGTGTGCACTCTCTCTGTTAATAATCTCAGGAGAGTAATTACTGTCATGATTCACTCCAAAATGTCGCGTTCACACAGCTTTTCCCATGAGCGACGGTCTGCGCCTCTGGGTGAACATCTAAAAGTAAATGATATCGTTGTTTGCGTCGCTCCATGGGGCCTCTAAGTCAACAAAACCGTTGCAAACAAAGCTCTCAAGACGTCAAATTAAAACTCTGTGATCAGTTTTAGCTGGCTTTAAAAAGCTTGTTTTTAACGGAAGTTGTTTTTGTGGGGTTCTCTGGATAAAGAAAAGCTTAGTACACAAACGCGCAATCATTCATCCGCACAGGCGGAGAAGTACACAGTGGACTGAAACACATAATTGACATCATCCTGTGGGTGCTTACTGAATTACCCACGCATGGCTGTGGCTGTCTCTGCCTGAGTCTAACGTCATACGTGGACACAGAAGCTCACACACACACACACACACACACACACACACACACATATGACGACCTAAGAGGAAAATGCGGAGGTTGTCAAGGGGCGACACAAAGTGTAAATTCGGTCAAAGGTGACAACGGCTGATCTGTTAGAATAACAACAAATATACTGAATAGAAACAAACAAGAACATTACCATGGCAGAGAAAGTATGTTTATGTAAAACACTTTTACATACACAAAAAGTAGCTAAAATGATTCTAATACTGAGCTTAAATGTAAAAAAACTAACAAAAAAAAACTATATTTAAGCTTAAGCTTCACTATGACTATATATTTTTAAGTGGTTTTATTGTTTAAAAAGGGTTTTATAAATAATTTACATAAAAATGTATCATTCTTCTGAATTTTGTGCATATATGACCTATAAAGTAATTATTGTTTTAATACTTTATGGTATTTATGGTTTTAAATTGATTTAAATGGTTTAAAATGGTTTCATGAACAATTACAAAAATTGTTCTTCAGGATTTTATGCATCCAAATAAAAATACTATAAGTATTGGTTTAAAATGAAATTTAAATTCAAAACTAAAATACTATATTTATTTAGCTTTACTGGATCTTTTAGAGCATTCACTCTTTGCTTGCGTAATTGTGTTTTTCTGGGTTGGGGGGAAATGATTATCAACTAAATAATTAATATTTTTGGTATAAAAATATGGGGGAGTAAATGCTACAAAAGTGTAAAATATGATTATTTGGATGGTTCATCTTGCTAGCAGCATGACTTACCTCCTCAGGCACTGTGGACTACAGATGTGATGACTCAGTTTGTGCTAACAGCTTTCTCCATTTGTGCAAATGTCATGGTTGCACCAGAGATGCAAATAAATGAAGCCATCATGGAGATATAAAACACTCTCACTTCTGTCTCAGCTAATTTTATTGAAAGTTTTCCATGAGCTTATCCCTTTCTTTCCCTTTTTCTCACCTTCTGTTAGGATGGCGTGTACGATTTACAGGAGGCTCTTCACGTTCTTCATACGCGTCAAGAAACGGTGAGAGAACAGCTCGCAATCGCCAAATCTAAAGGAGAGGAGACAGTCAGACATAGTCTACAGGTAGTCTGTGTTAAGTTGATGTATCATAAAATATAGTTTGAACGTTGTTTTATTCTTGGAAATTTTTTCAGAAGAATTTAGTTTGAATGTTGCTACAGAAAAACTTAATTATTATTTCAAACTTGTTTGAACTTCATTTTAATGGTTTTTTAAACAATGTTTGCTTCAACATTGCTTGTTTGGAATTTGAAGTTTTGTTTGAAAGTTTTCAAGTTTTTGAACTTTGTTTTAACATTTGAAAATGTTTGTTTCTTATTTTTAAAAGAATTTTGTATGATGTTTGTATGATGTTTCAAAACTTGTTTGAACTTCGTTTAATGTTCCTTAAACCAATGTTGTTTAAAATGTTTGTATGGAAACAATGTTTGTTTGAATTTTACATTTCGTTTGAAAGTTAATTTCAAACTTGTTTGAAAATCGGTTTAAATTCGGATGAAAACAGCTTTCAACAAACATTTTCAAACAACATTAAAACAAAAATCTCATTAGTCTTAGCAATGTTGAAACAAACATTTTAAACAAACATTGTTTATAAGAACAAAGTTCAAAAAAGTTTGAAATAAACTTTCAAAGTTCTTTGAAACATTTAAACAAAATTATTTTGAAAAAAGAAAAAAATTCATGCAACTTTAAAACAAAGTTCAAATAACTTTGAACCTTTTTAAAAGGAGCTTTGAAAGTTTATTTCAAAACTGTTTGAATTTCATTTTTTAAACAGTGTTTAAAATGTTTGTTTTAAAGTATGTTTGGAAACAATGTTCAAACTTTGTTCAAAACATTCTTTTGAATAAATGTTTGAAATGCTCTTTTAAACATCCTTTTCACAGTTGTTTTAAAATGTTTGCTTTTGAAAACCTTGTTGTGAACATTTTTCACATTCAGGTACAGCTGGACACTCTGTTGGCCAAGCAGGTGGAGCTCTTGCGTGACGCTGCCGTCCAAGAGAGACTAAAATCTTTGGACTGGCGGATTCCAACAGCGGCACTGAAATACCTCGCTCCCACTGCTCAACACTGCAACAGCGGCCTCTCACATCTCTCTGGTACATTTCTCCTCTTCTCCTTTGTTACTTACTGCTACTTTGCATTTGTTCCAAGTGTTCGTATCAGTAGTTGAGCTTACACAACTTTCTATTCTTAAATACAGGCGAGAGACCCCTAAACTTGCGCCTGACAGATGTGCCGCTGGGTAGGCAATTAGCCAATGAGCTCAAACGACATCACAAACAGAACACAGAGGAACGACACCATAACCAACAGACGTCCGAAGAGAGAATGGCGGCGGCCACAGGTTAGTGCTCACAACCAGACCATGAAAGATTCTTCACAACTTTTAAGTTGGCGATTACTCTTGAGTGAAGCTATAAAAGAAAAATAACACACAATAAATGTAAATAATAAACTTTAAGTGTACACTTTGAAAAAACAAACATTCTATAAAGTGTTCTTCTGCCTGAAGGTTCTCAAAGAATATTTAGTTCACTAGTTCTTTAAAAAAACATTCTTTGAAGAACCCAAATGTGAAGAACCTTTAATATAACATTAAGTTAAAGTAAGCTTTGTTCCAAAACCTAGTTTGAAAGAAATTATCACTTTTAATCTTCAAAGATTCAAAAAACTTTTTTTACGTTGTGACCAAAGATTTCTGTTTCGAATAAATGTTGTTCTTATAAACTTTCTATTCATCAGAAAATCCTAAAAAATGCATTGTGGTTTCCACAAAAAATATTAAGCAGCAGAACTGTTTTCAACACTGATAATTGTAAGAAATATTTCTTAAAAACTAAATCAGCGTATCAGAATTTTTTTCCGAAGGAAAGCGCGCGCATGAACATAATCTAAAAATTTAGATTTTTTACTGCACAATTTGACAGTCGTTAATAAATATATTTCGATACTGTTTTCCTCTCAATATTGCATCACTACTATAGATGCTTGTATAAATATTTATTATTATTCAATTATTTATGTGTTCATATGTCCTTCGCCTCATCACAAGGCATCTAAATATATATAAAGATAAAGCACATATTCTACTTCAGTCTAGTTTTACCCTAGTCGAAATGGATTCTGGGATTGCCACACCATCCACAAAATACATGTAGTTCTGCCTTCAAATTTGGCCAAAACGTGGTATCTCTGAAGGCAGCGTAACGCTGCCGCCTACCTTTTGGAACAACCTTCAAATGCTGTCTAGGTAGAGCGTTAATCTTTAAAGAGCCAGTGAAGAAACGCTGTACAGATTAAAATGGCTCTTGTTGGACCCTGGTTTTGCATGCTTGTTGTAGCCTGGATTGGCAGAGGTTTATCTCAGTATCATCCTGGCACATTGACACCTACACCGCTCCATTAAACCCTGATGTGTCAACGTAACGTGCGCATCAGCAAGGCTTCAGAGAACTTTTTGTAATATATGCAATCTCTTGCATGCAAATGTCCTCGATGAAGGTAGCACTTTCTCTCTGAAACTCCTACCTGCCTGCGCAAGCTGCGTTAGCGCACTGCGAGTAGGTGAGGAAGGGGGTGAGGCTTTACTCGTCTTTTTGACGTTTCGGGTTTTTTCTTCCGCCCCAATGTGGGCAGAGCCTGATGTCAATCAGTGTCATTTACTGATCACACTGGTCTTTTGAACTGATTTGAATATCTGAAAAATGTTTAATACCCTCAACTGTCAATTTGGTGACATAGATTTGAAACACTAAAAAGTACCATACTTTATTTTGGCGTAAGCTCTTACGCTGTGTGTTTATTTACTGGAAATGGCTGAAATGTATTGAAAATTCCAGCATACTGAAACTGTTATGAGAATTGAGACAGTTGAAAATGAAGTTGGATTTTTTTTGTCCTGCATCATTTGCACTTTTACTCTTTTTCTTTAATTGTTTTTAAAACCACACAATGCACCAGAAACAAAAAAAAAGTGGTGTAGAAATTATTTTTATTCAAAAATTGCTAGTAAACATCACAAATAATTACAAAGAAACGGCAAGCAAAATGTTGAAATAAACATGACATTTTGAAGTAGAAAGACTGAAATGGTATTTACATGTATTTACAATCAGGCCATTCAAGATGTAGATGAGTTTGTATCTTCATCAGAACAGATTTGGAGCATTATTTAGCATTACATCACTTGTTCACCAATGGATCCTCTGTAGTGAATGGGTGCCGTCAGAATGAGAGTCCAAACAGCTGATAAAAACACAGTAATCCACACGTAATTCACACCACTCCAGTCCATCAATTGAGAAGGGAAAAGGTCAGTGTTTATAAGAAACAAATCCATCATTAAGACGTTTTTAACTTTTAAACCGGCTAAAAATACGAGTACTCTATCCAATAATATTGTTTTTGTCCAGTGAAATTCTATTTTTTTGAATCAGGTGAAACATGTGCACAGATCAAGTATCGTTTACAAACGAAAACAGTCAAAAATAGTTCTAAAACAAACATGTCAGTGGATTTTGATGTGAGAGGACCACAGGGGATGGACCTTTTCAATGTGTTGTTATGGATAATGGAGTTGTATTTTGGCCAAGTGACGGTTTTAGGTTAAAATGCCTTTATGATGGATTTGTTTCTTACAAACACACAGCTCTTCACTTCACTAGATGTGAGTTGATGGACTGGAGTCGTGTGGATTACTTGTGGATTATTGTGGTGTTTTTATCAGCTGTTTGGACTCTTATTCTGACGGCACCCATTCACTGCAATAGGTCCATTGCTGAGCAAGTGATGTGATTCATGTGACGCTAAATTTCTCCAAATCTGTTACAATTGAAGAAACAAACTCACCTATATCTTGGGATGGCCTGAGGGTGCTAAATATTTTATAACTGAAGTTTGAAGAAACATTTGAAGAGTTTCGACATGATCAAACGTGTATCTTGAATCTTGGTTCCACGCATTTCTTTATTGGCATTTAATCTTATGTTAAGCAAGCTAACCAATACAAATTAAATTTAAAGGTATTATAATATTTTATATTTGTATTTCAGAAAATGGGTCTCAGAAGGAGCCTGGGCTTCTGGACAAGAAAACCATCAAATCAGAACCAGAGGACTCCAGATAACGTCTTCAGCCTCAAAGTGAAACCTGCGTTTTGTTTGCTCAGTGGATTTAGTACTGAAACTGTGTGGCCTTAAGAACTGTAAATGCCTAGAGATCCATTTATTTAGATTTTTAATTTTTAAGAATTATTTTTATTTCTAATTTTAGAACAAAAAACATGAATGTCTTGTAGTCGTTGTACACAGAGAAACTGTCTAAGACTGTATCTGTGTATCTTTTTGTACATAATCTGTGTTTGTTTGTTTATTTGACTGCATGTTGAATTCGTAACTATTTTTATTTAAACTATTCGTTAATCAACAGAAACACTGGAGTTTCGTAGAAAACTGTTGTGTAGTCTTTAGATTAGTTGATAAGGTTAAATGATGACATTCATCTGTTCGTATCGGTTTGTCGTTGAGGATGAACTTAACGTAAAAGAATACTGAATATGTAGAATTAGCTTTGCGTGTTTTTGCGATTGCGTCGGTTTAGATGTTAGTACTAAGGGAAAAACGTTTATTGTGTATTTGTTACCAGCTCTAGCCTTATTCTCAGAGTACAATATTGTGTATCTTGCTGTCGTTAAATGTTAACTGTTACATTGTGACTGTGATTTTTCTGAAAAAAGTTCGCTAACCTTTTTTTCATCAAACAGTGAATGGGTGTTTTGTTAGTTAGCTGTGCTAATCTGTTGTTCTGGTCTTTTCTATGCACATGTGTTGTGTGTTTCACTCTTTATCTTGTCTTTGTAAAATCGTTCTACAAATAAAACCAAACTGGAAAAAACATAGTTCATGAATTTTCTCTGTGATTTTCTTTTTTTCAGAAAAAGTTTGCAAACTTTTTTTCAAACTAGTTTTGTTAGTTATTGTCAGTTTTAGACAAGTTTTCTAAAAATATGGAAACTTGAAGCCTGAAATGTCTAAAAAAAAAAAACGTCATGAGAGGAAAAATCTTTTGTTCTCTCGCAAAACTTTTGCGTTCTTTCACACTACTTTCGGAAACTATATTTCAGTGCTTTTGGGAATGAAGCAAAGTCAAATGCAGAGGTTTTGCAAAAATAAACAAAAACAGCAAATAATACTTATAATAATAAATTGAATCCCCTAAATAATAAAATGATAAATTGTTGAACAATAATTAAATGATGTATAAAATATAACAAAATTTCCAAAACACTTTATTATTAACTATAATTCTGTATTTAATATTTTACATACATCTATCTATCTATCTGTTTTGTGATCTTAAATCATTGCTTTTAGCTGGTTTTTCGTTGGTTTTAACTGGTTTGAGCTGGCTTTCAGCTGGTTTTTGTAGCTGTTTTTCACTAATTGAACTGTTTTTAGCTGGTTTTTAGTCTTTTTTTGTTAAATAAACTGGTTTTAGCTAGCTAGTTTATGCTAGCAACATGCTAAAACATGCAAGCAACATATCAGCAATATGCTAAATCATGCTACCAACATGTTAAATGCTTATCATGCTAGAAACATGCTAAATCATTAAAACTATTTCACACTGAAAACCTTCAAACTTCATGCTACTTCAAACTTTGTCTACAAATGTTTTATCTAGTTCTGTGTTTAATGTTTGACATAATACAGCAATAAACAAAAGCAACAAATAATTTGAATATATTTACAATAAATGATCAAATATTGAACAATATACAATATATAAAATCAATTCTATTAATAATAATTCAATATCTAATATTTTACAGCATTTACAATATTTACATATTTTACAGCGAATAACTATTTTATCGAATAAAATATAAATAAATACAAAAGTATAAATATAGAAATATATTTAAATTTATATTTTAATAATAGTAATAATAATAATGACACTAATTCCAATAGGTATGTATATGTAATGTTTGTTTATATATATATATATATATATATATATATATATATATATATATACAATGGCAATGAAATAAAATATATACAAACAGCAACATGCTGTTTATATATATATATATATATATATATATATATACATACACACTAACAAAATACATCATATATATATATAGATATAGATATAGATATAGATATAGATATAGATAAAACTTAACTGCCCATTTATCTTTGCCATTTAACTTTATATAAGCAAGCAAACAACTTAAAACAGTTTATTTATAGAGGCGGCCTGAAAAAACACAGCTCTTAATCTGGAAGCAGCTCATAAAATCAAGCTGATCCAAGCAGCTTCCTGTTCTGTTTATGTCACACACATACGTTAATGCGCCCACGCTACACACACACACACACACACACACTCTCTCACTCACTCACTCTCTTTTGTGCGCTCATCAGTCTCTTAGATCTAGAAGCCTACACGGGTGTTCCTCAGGAGAAACGTCACTGAGCACCTACAGAACCCGTGTGTGTGTGTGTGTGTGTGAGCGCTTAGATCACTGTGGTGACCCAGATGTGTGGGCGGTGCCTGAATGTGGGCGGAAACCTTTCGAACAGTGCTGCGGCTCACAGCAAACACTCTGTGATGCAGGCTTTTGTCTTGATGAAAGTGGGATAGAGTTAGATGCACTTATGCAGAGCTAGGCTTATTTTGGTTAAAGATTTGAGGTTAAAAAAAGAAGAAGAAGAAAAAAGGTATTAATAAAGGTTTTTTGAACCTTAATTTGTCTTGTCAAAGCAGGATTTCCCACGCCTCTCCTACATGATTGAGTTTAACCGTGAGCATGTGTTTCCTGATATCTCACTCTGTAGATCTGGTCTCTGTGGGATGATGGAGGAAACACTGGGTTTGTGAGAGTGGGTGAGTTAGAGAGCTGATTTATTCCAGATATAGGCCTACTACTTTTAAAATCCACTTGAATTGTCTTGTGCATTAAAATGACAATATAATATAATATAATAAGAAATAAACAAAAACAAAAATAATCATTAGAATTATAATATTACACAAAATATATAATCCAATAAATAATAAAAAATTAACAATATTCAAATTATACATAAAATATAACAATCAACAAACATGTGTATTATTTTTTAAATGAATTTTTTTTTACAAAATGTATAAATATTTTTATTTAAACATTAAAATATTTATAAATATTTTATACAAATATATGTATTTTGATTTTAATATTGTATTAAATGTATTCTAAAATATTAAAATACTTTTAATTAAAATTAATTTAATTTAACTAATAGGTAAATATGTAAATAATAATCATATTTTGTAATTATTATTTAGTAATTATTTTTATTTATTATTTATGTATTGTTTAATATTTAAATATGTTTAAAATCCTTTAAATGGGAAACTTAATCCTACGTAATTATCGATTATAACCGTATTGTTTATTTTCTGGTTACAAAAAAAAAAAACTTGCCACAAGGTGGCAAGATAGCCCAAGATATTAGTACACTTTCCTAAGAGAGAAAGATGCTAAAAATGTATTAGCCTACATACATACATAAATACACACATATATATATATATATATATATATATATATATATATATATATATATATATATATATATATATATATATAAAGAAAAGAAATTAAAAGAAAAGAAAAGAAAAGAAAAGAAAAGAAAAGAAAAGAAAAGAAAAGAACAAACCATTAATCATTTGACATCGCTAATCATTTGCAAAAAACACACCTCAGTTAGGACTCACTTTAAATGTGAATTATATCATTTAGAAGTAGATGTTTTGGATCAAGGCAGGTTTTCATAAGGGTTTCAAATCCACATTCAATAATAACTCCTCTTTTGTCCCGCCACATTCTTCCGTCTGACGTCCAGCCCTTCAGTTTTAGAGCACGCGGAGGCATTCAGTGTTTGCATTAGCTATTATAATGTTCATAACTGCAGGTCAGTCATCCGGTGAATACAGACTGAATCCACAGGTTCACTTCGCAGTCAATATCACGCTGTGAAACGTCTCTCTCTGACCAACAGTTATAATCAGCTAATGGCTAAAACTCCCCGCATTTGAAGGTCAGCGCGTTTATTAGCGTATTATTTCTGAACTATTATTTATTATTTCTATTTCTATTATTTATTTTTCGGTCATATGGGTCATTCCACCGAATGGGTGCCATTTCTGTCCCCAGGACATGATAGCCCTGCTAAAAAAACAACAACAAAACAATAGAAGCCCAATAGAAACCATCACGGAAATTCTAATGGTTTCCATTAAAATAACATTATAAACCATTAGCTTTTTCCAGTAAAACCATTACAAAATTCCTTTTTGTAGTGTGTTTTGGGCATTTTTCCAATAGGATTTAACATCCCACCAATAGAATCCATCACATACCAGTAGACACCATTATAGTTTCCATTAAAACCAATACAATTCCCATTATAACCATTAAAACCATTACATTTCCTATTGTGATTTGGGCAGGGTTCTATTGTTTTTTTCAGCAGGGAGGTACTACATGCATATTAACTATAAAATACATTTTATTATTAAGCAAAGTGTCCTGCACATTAATCTAACTGCAAATTTAAAATACATAATTTTAAAAATTATTAAAAACTATCTAAAACACTGAAAATATATCATTTGTACATGTCCCCAGTGTCTAACGCTACATTTTAACGTGAAATATAATGTTTAAAATCCTTCAGAAATTATTTTATTTTGCATTGTTGTGTACTTCCATATCCCATCTGTGCTTTAAATAAATTTATTTTAAAATAAATGTATAATATTTTGGATAAAATACACATTTTAGTCGTGTCCCCAGGTCTTCACTCAGTACTGTTACCCTAACACATTCCCCCCTCTAAAAAACTGGGACAATTCCACAAGACATATTTTCAACATACACTGTGTAAAAAATCCAATTATCAAAATTTTGGAAGGGCAAAAATATTTAAGTTGAACTAATTTTATTGCTTGTGCTTAGTTGAGAAGACATATTACATTAAGTCTGCACAAATATATTTTAAAAACATTAAACGAATGGTTATTTTCAAATCCAGTCAACATTCAGAATGCTAAATGTTGACTAAACTAATAAAAACAAATCCAGCCAACACTGAGATCATTCCGCACGTGCACGCCATCAGATCCAAGGCACCAAACACCAGACCGCTCCACTGCAGCAACATACTGTGTGTGTACTTTCAAGACTAGGAGTTTATTGCTTTCATTCCAGGTAATATGTGTAAATGTTTAGAGTTTTTACTACAATTATAATTTATTGTTCTATGCTTTATTGTTCTCAGTGGCATCTACGCTAATATTAGTCTGTTTCATTCTTATTCCGAGGTGAATGTAGCCACCCAGATCCAGTCTGTATCCAGATCAGATGGTAGATCGGCACCTAGAGACGGCCCCTACAGCCCTGAATGTCAGCGGAGACCATGTCAGCTAGATGAGCTCCAGAGACAGATCCCCAGTGAAGACCTCGTTGGCCATCGGGACAAGACCACAAGAACCAGACAAGTCCTCTGCTCAATCTGACCTGTGTTGCAGCCTAGAATTAAACCACTCCATGCTGGTTTCATCTGGCCTGGTTGCTCCCAAAGTTTTCTGCTCAATCTCTGTCACCGATGGAGTTTTGGGTCCTAGCCGCTGTTGCCTTTGGCTTGTTTATTTGGGGACGCTTGGCTGATTGCACAGACACTATTGGAAGAGAGCTGAACTGGATGATGTCAACACAGAATCGCCAATGAACTGACTTTAACTGGAAAAATTACTTGTTAATGTCCTCTTGCATTATTGACAAACTATTTTCCTGTTTGACTCTGTAAAGCTGCTTTGACACGATCAGTATTGTATAAAGCTCTATGTAAATAAAGGTGACTTGATTTGATTTTATATACTGTAACACCTGGTTCATTTTTATTTTATTTTTTTTGTCAACTGGAGCTTTAAAGGGATAGTTCACCCAAAAATGAAACTTTGCTGTTAGTTTATCAGGCCATCCAAGATGTAGGTGACTTTTTTTCATCATTCCTGTATGTTTAGTTTGTACGAAAAATGTTATAAATGGAGATTGTTATTAAATAAAGGCTTAGGCTATTATGCCCAGAGAAAACTTATGGTTGTTCCTGCATTTTTTTATTTTTTGTTTTATATTACATTCCTGCAAGTATGACAGAAAATTTATGATTTCTGTCCTGTGGCAATTATGTATTAGACTCATACATGGAATGGCGTTTGAGTGTGAGCTAAGAAAATAATTTCCACAGAAAAACTGAAAATATAGTATTTAAGATTATTAAATAAACTTTTGTAGCAGCGAGGTCAGCTCACTAGTTGATGTTCAACACTCTTCACTCTATCATTAATACCTCACATGTGTAGTCAAACCTGTATACTAATATAATGGATACTCCTTCCTGTTACCCATTTCATTCCTGTTACTAAATAGTTTTTCTTTAAAAAATACTATTTTTAAAATTAAGTTTGTTCCATAATTTATCCCATTGTTTAATAAATTGCATCATAGAAAATTGATAAGCTTGATGTTTGAGTCGCTTTTAAAATGAAAAAACAAAACAAAAATGGGTTTGTGTACTTTAAAAAAAATACACCTTGTGTAGATAAAAAGTGATTTTTTTTAAATGATAAAAATAATCTTTTTTTGACCATGAAACCAACAATTTCCTTAAAATAAACATCTGCCTGAGGGGGAAATGAAGGAATTTGTTGACAATTTTAAACATGCTTTTTAAAAGACATTAGAGTTTTGGTAACAGGACTGAGAAAAATGCATCCATCTTCCACTTAAAAAATGTGTAAAAAATTAAATAAAGTTACCTGGATAACACTTTACAATAAGGTTCATTAGTTAACTGTATTAGTTAACATGAACTAAGCATGAACAATGCTTCTACAGCATTTATTGATCTTATGTTCATTTCAACATTTACTAATACGTTATTAAAATCTAAAATTGTATTTGTTAACTTTATTTAATGCACTATGAACTAACATGAACAAACAATGAACAACTGTATTTTCATTAACTAACATTAACAAAGATTAATAAATAGGGTAACAAATGTATTATTCATTGTTAGTTCATGTTAGTTGATACATTAACTAATGTTAACAAATGACACCTTATTGTAAAGTGTTACCGTTACCTGAGATGGACCGGTAACACTTTACAATAAGGTTCATTAGTTAAACATTAGTTAATGTATTAACTAACATGAACTAACCATGAGCAATACATTTGTTACTGTATTTACTAATCTTCTCTAACGTTAGTTAATAAAAATACAGATGTTCATTGTTAGTTCATGTTAGTTCAAAGTGCATTACCTAATGTTAACAAGATTTTAATAATGTATTATTAAATGTTGAAATTAACATTAACAAAGATTAATAAACGCTGTATAAGTGCAGTTCATTATTAGTTCATGTTAACTAATGTAGTTAACTAATGAACCTTATTGTAAAGTGTTACCGATGGACCAATACAGATTTTGAATAGTTAAACATGTGTATTACTAGACTCAGTCTTAGAGATAGAAATTAGACATTCAGTGGAATGGCTCATATATTATGTATGTAAATATACAGGAAATCCCATGATGGGAGAGAATTACATGAATGTGTTCAAAATAACATACTACCATACTTCTCTTCTGCACGTTTGCCATGTATACTGTGGACAGTATGCAATCACAGCACACTATGTGCAAATAATGCGATGTGCTCGGCTTGATGTTATATTTTTGTAATCAAATACAAATGGATCAAGATGATGATGCAAATAAGTAGCACACAGGAGATACGATTTACACTTGATTTCAGTAGAATTTTAATAGTTAGTATGATATTTCAAGAGAGTTTACTGTTGCTAAGCTAACATAATACGCAAATAATGAAGGAGCACACAGGAGATACAATTTACAATTGATTTCAGTAAAGTTTGCTGTTAGCATGTTGCTAAGCTAACATTGTAATACGCAATTGATTTGATCAGTTCATTGACTTTATTATTATTACCATCATCATACTTATTTTCATATTACGGTAGCTTAGCAACATATTATATATGCGTTTTATAATTAATGTTTATTATAAGAAATAATAATATTATTAATTATTGTTAAAAATGTTGTTATTATAAGCATTATTATAATCTTGAATTTATCAGACTTTTTGCAAAAATTGGATTACAAATAAGTCAAGTTCAATATTAAATGTTAAACATTTAATTATTATTTAGAAATATAATTCATATTTAGATATTTATCAATTATTTACACACATATAGTGTGGATTACAAATATTAAAATTATATTTTATTAGCCTATATTATATTATATCATAATATTATATTATATTATATTAGCCTATATTATATTAGTCTATATTATATATGAGTTTCATATAATTAATGTTTATTATAAGAAATAATAATATTATTAATTATAATAACAAAATTTTTAACAATAAAGCATTATTATCATCTTGATTTATCAGACTGTATGCTCAAAAATTGGATTACAAATCAATGTAATCCAAAAACAATTCAGTATTAAACATTTAATTATTATTTAGAAACATGGATTATATATAATATAATTCATAATAATTCATAATTTAGATATTTATCAATTATGTACACGCATATAGTTGACACATTTGATCAGATTAAAAAAAGTGGATTACAAATATTCAAATTCTATTTTATTAAGATATAATTTATTAATAGTTAATATTTTTAACAATTATATTACACAAATTTGAATACAAATATTAATAGTATATACTAAGTTTTTGTTATTTAATCATTAATTCATATAACAATTATAAATTATATTAAGTGTATGTAATAAAATAGAGTTTGTATTTATATATATTTTATATATATTTAATTTATATAAATCTTTAATGTTAAAAAAAAAAATCATCTGCGAGATATGTTAATTGTCGCATACTGTAGTTCGACATTATTTTCTCACACACAGTATGTAGTGTGTACTGCACAGCCAGCCTCTACAAAGCGCAGGGAAGTGATGTGCGCAATAATCCTGATTGACGCACGCCTGAGCCAATCACCGCTCGCTGAGACGTAACAGCGTCCAATAGAGTGCGAGCAGCGCTTCAGTGGGCGGATTCGATTCTGTCGCGTGAATACACACCGAGGGACGAGGGAAGAAACCGGCACGACTGTCTAAAAAGCGGATATTCTCACAACCTACAGTGTAATATTACTAGCATTATTATCGGAAGTCATTCTGTTTAGCCTGTCGAGTTTGAAATGTTACAGTTTAGGTTCTCGTGGGCGTTAAAGGAGTTTTGCAAACCCAATCTAAGGCGCCTTTGGAAAACTAGTACAGATAATACAGCAGCCGCCGGAGGATGCGCTTCTTCATATAGACGATCCCTGTGTACGCAGACAGATGCGGCCAACGAGAAGTGAGTAGAGCTGAAAACCAGCTCAAAACCTCAGTGAGCCATGCGAGGGGATGATAGAACCTCTCTATTATTGATATCAGGTTTTGTTTCACTTTAAAATTAGATGGATTTTGTCCATTCATTCATTCATTCTTATGGGGACCCGCATTCCCTACAAATGATTCCCAGGCCTAGTTCACGATGATAGATGTGAAGGGTTTTTGTTGTATATTTAGAGCTTCAGATCTTTTAGATTTACTATAAGGTTGTCAAGATGTTTAGAACAGAGTGCACAAAGAGAGAAGAGCTTGTACAATGAATGGGGGCCAAATTCCCAGGGGCCTCTCTGATGTCCTCTGTGAATAATCGGAAAGGTTGGGCTTTTAGGGCGGGTTTTGATTCATTTTAAGCATTTTTGTGGAATGTTCTAGAATCTTTCAGATATATTTGACCAAAATATTTGAGAGGAGAGCAAATGTCAAGAATCAGTAATTGATCAACATGTATTCTGTTTTTAAAACAGTCTTTATTTGCATAAATTATTTGGTAGACTGAATAAAATCAGCTGATGATTACAATCCTTGTCCAATTCTAAAACCAAGCTGACAGCTTTTAGAAATGTTATATTTGACAATATTTTTGATTAAATTTTAGATATGTTTACTTCAAGCAATGTTTTTCTATTTTGTTATCATTAATTATTATTATTATGTGTATAGAATATTATATTATATGTATTAGAATATTATAATTATGATATTTTAATATATATATATATATATTTTAATTGTAACATTTTTATAAAAATGTATTATTTATTTAAAATTATTATACAACCACACACACATATAATGTAATATTAGTAGTCATCCTTGGTTTATATTTACTGTAAAAAAAATAAATAAAAAAAAACCACTAATCAATTTTAAAATCACTCAGTCTGCATCAGGCTCAGAATCTCTTTGGAACAGGGTAAATCGTTCAGGTTCAGATGGGGTTATTGACTTTTAAAGCATGTTAGCTTCAGCCAGATCAGCCACTTCCTCTTCCTGTAACGGCGCCATTCAAAGCTCGGAAGTGTTGAAACCGGGGTTTCCTCTGAAAATGTTTCCTCTAAATCTACTGCTCTCTAGTTGACCTTTGAGTATGCACTGAATGTGTCAGAGTAGCATGTGCTGTCATTTTAGTATGCTCTGCTTTCATTCAGCATGCATGAGTGTTTGTCCTTGGAGAGACAGATTGACCTTTCTGTCAGTGACTTGTGAAGGTCAGGTCTCAGCTTATTGTAACATCTGTAAGTTTACATCTAGGGAAACGTTGTCATTGTTGAAGTTCTTTATAGTGTGTATGAGCCAAAAGGTAGTGGACTGCCCTGTCTGCTACTTACAACACCTTCTAAGACAGTGAGTGATGAATTTGAAACACTCTACATAGGCAACAACTATTTGTCATACAATTAGCATTGCAGGAGAATTGATTTTAGTGGAGTTTGCTGGTAGCGTGTTGCTAAGCTAACAGCTTAATACTGAAATGAGCAAATAGCATGCAGAATTTGCACGTTGATTTCAGGAGCGTTTGCTATTAGCAAGGTGCTGCTAGACTAACATTAATACTCAAAAAAGCAAGTGACAGGAGATAAAATTTGCAATTGATTTGAGTTTGCTGTTAGCATGTTGCTAAACTTTCATCATAATACGCAAATAAAGAAGTAGCACATACGATTTCCAACTGATTTAAACAAATGTTGCCAATAGCATGTTGCTATGCTAACATCGTAATACGCAAATAAGGAGGGTAGCACACGGGATATGATTTACACTTGATTTCAGTGTAGAATTTTAATAGTTAGCTTAGTTTACTATGTTTACTTAGTTTACTAAATATGATTTGCAATTGATTTCAAGAGAGTTTACTGTTAGCATGTTGCTAAGCTAACATAATACAAAAATAACGAATTGGCACACAGGAGATACGATTTGCAATTGATTTCAGATGAGTTTGCTGTTAGCATGTTACTAAGCTAATGTCATTATATGCAAATAAGTAGAACACAGGAGATACGATTTACACTTGATTTCAGTAGAAGTTTAATAGTTAGCTTAGATTACTAAGCTAACATTAATGCTCAAAAAAAGTAGCACAGGAAATATGATTTGCAATTTATTTCGAGTTTACTGTTAGCGTGTTGCTAAGCTAACATAATACGCAAATAACGAAGTAGCACACAGGAGATACGATTTACAATTGATTTTAGTAAAGTTTGCTGTTAGCATGTTGCTAAGCTAAGAATATGTAAATATTGAGTAAAATAGTAGGCTGTGTTTTAGTTAGGTTAAACTTTTTTTATAACTAAAAAGTACTGTAATGAAGTATTAGTATTTTATACTGTATATATGTCGTCCAGCATCTTGTATGGATTTTTCCACGGAGCTGTTGCAGCGCATTCTGCGATCGGCATTTCCGGCCAAGTGTCTTAGAAGGTAGCATGATTATTTTTAGAACAATCTTTTCAGGATCACACATATGGTGCCTAAAATGTTGCCTGTGTTGTCAGCACACTAGGATTTGGAACACACCTTAGTAGTCATTAGAGACTGACATAAGGTGGTTGTCAATGGCAACCTCACATTCGGCCAGATGCTGAATTAATTCTGTGAAGTCAGCCCTTCCTTTTTTAGCCCAGCTGATTGGTTCATTGATTGAACACACCAACAGTTCATTTGCGAACCTGACATTCTTTTTAATCTCTTTCTCTACACATCACGCTTTTGTGTTCATAAGCATCATATAATGCTCTCAGGCATGTTTGCAGGGCCTCGTTCTGATTCTCTACACTGTAATTTGTGGTGTCAGGTTTCTGAGGCACATGTGCTCTGTCCTGAGGGAGTTTACCCAGTATGTGGCCTCTTGATGGCTTCGTTTTTACACCAGACAAAGCTGGTGTTATTCGGATATATTTGCACCAGAGAAAATTGGTGTTATGACTTTGATTTTTCACCTGGTGGACGATAAACAGGGCAAAAAAATCCCATGTTTACATTTAATCTCCAGAACACTCTAGCTACCAATCAGAGCAGCCTAGAATTATATGGGTGAGGTTTTTTTTAACGTTGATTACCAATACATTTTGGATCCCAAATTTCAGATAAACTCAAACATTGAAATATTATCCAGTATTATCAGATTTATTGTTGCACGGCAAAAAATCACAAACAAAATCCAGCCATTTCAGAAGAAATCTACAAAATTGGGAGTTTCGCTGAATGCATAAATGTTTCCCATGCAGATTTCGCTTGTTCGAGTTCGCCATGTTAACCAACAAAAAACTGCTAATTCCACTGCACTTTTATAGTAGAAAAGAGTAAAAAAAATCATCTTCTGAAGGACCATTCGCACCATTGACAAACTGTAATGATAACTAAAACTAGTTTTAATAATCACTGTAATTTTATGGGAATACGGAAGTCAACATCACAATTATAGCTATAACGGCACAGAGAAACAATATCGTTAGAATCACAGAAGGATTCTTTCTAGTTGATGAACAATAAAAACTTGACAGCAAATCAGAATCCACCCAACTTGCGCATGGAAAGTGGCAGACAACAAATCTGCAGTGCGCGATTATAATAAACAGAACATCATCGTTGGTTGGTGTGGATGCTAATATAATTATTTTAATCGTTATATTTATCGTTTGTGTTAACGGGCCTTCATATCGGTTCCCAATTGATCATTCAAAAATATGCCTTTTTAGATCGGTAATGTGAACAATATATTGTATATATGTAATTTTTAACTAAAATAAATGTGAATTTTACTTAGTTTAGTGGGTTTTGATGTTTTAACGCAAACCCTGTGAACATTAAAGAGAGTGTAAAATGAATCACCTCAGATTTGCTGACATCCGAGGTTTATCTGACATGACGGCACCAGCTGACACGTGAGTCTGTGTGTGTGTGTGTGTGTGTGTGTGTGTCACGCTGGCATCTCTTGCATTGCACATGCATTGCTGCAGTGAAATTGTGCCAGTTTGTGCCAAACAAATCCGGCGAACAGTGAATGGAAAGTCATTTCGGATACATCACATTTTTCCAGGCTGTTCTATTTTATGTGTAGTGGGATATTAGAATAGAAAACCATGGTAATACCACAGTACTTTTCAGTTTGTGGCAGCTGGTTCATTTTCTGGTGTTTTAGTTGCTGCAGGCCAAAATATGTTGCAGTGAATCTATAAGCATGTGATTCTGTGTGAATATCAGCTGTTTTGCCGGTTGTTTGACCAGTTCTCATCGAGGTGGAAGAAGATAATGAAGATATTGTTACAGAATCATTTCACTTCCAGGTGTTCACACACATACGCACACAGACACACATGTCTGGTTTGCTGTCTTTGTGGGGACTCTCCATAGGTGTAATGCTTTTTCTACTGTACAGACCGTATATTCTATTGCCCTACACCAACCCTACACCTAAACCTACCCCTTACAGGAAACTTTCAGCATTTTTAGATTTTCAAAAAACTTCATTCTGTGTGATTTATTAGCTTGTTTACCCGTGGGGACCTCAATTTAGGTCCCCACCGTGACACGAGTCCCCATGAGTCTGTGTGTATTCAGGTTTAAGTCCCCACCTGAATAGAAAAACAGGTACACACACACACTATTATTTAAAAGTATAAAATTTACTGAAAGTGTTTAGCCTATAGGCTACATTTTAGAAGCAACCAAGTGGTGGTGCTAATCAAGCTAATCCTGTTTTTTAGCAACTTTTCTCATCTCATCACTAAAGCAAATAAACAGTGTTTTTATTTAGCTGTGTCATCAACTGGATTATTTCCAGTGTGTTTGTTTGTGTGTAAAAATAGCAGTGCCAGAAAGTACGTTTGGCGTGGTGCATTAGTGAGGATCAGAACTGAGACCTTGCTAGGAAGTGAAGGCTTAACTCTCCGTAAGTTTGGGACGGGAGGGGTTATGTGTCCTAGTTTAATGCCTTGCCAGGTCAGACAGCCTGCCTCAGAGCGCTGGCTATGTTTGTACACAATAGTGTGTGTCTGATAGCGTTTTATCAATAGTCTGGAGTGTTGGGGGTAACACATCACAAGTTACGTAATTCAATTACTTTTTTTAAAGTAACTATTAAAGTAACACATTACTTTTAAATGTACAACTTATATACATAACCTTTGGCTTTTTTGTTATTAAAAACAAATAAGCAAGCCCAGCCCAGGTGACAAAAGTAACACAAAAGTAATGTAATGCCTTACTTTCCAATAAAAGTAACTAAGAAATGATATTAGTTACTTTTTTATGGAGTAACACAAAATTGCAATGCATTACAAGTAACTTTCCCCTACACTAGTCTGGACTGTAGGCTGAAATCGCCAAGGCCAATTTATCAACCATAAATTCAACCAACATTTTTTTTCCTCTGTGTCATTTCCAAAAGCTATTAATGATATCTGTTGTTAATTAACCTATTATCTCTATTTTAATTCAGTGAAGGTTAGTTTGTTTTTAAAACTTTGTTTTAGAACATATGCATTCATGTGTATTTATCTATATGTTTATTTATTTTGCCAGTGTTTTATATGTCTTGATGTCTCATTCATTTCTGTTTTTTTTTTTTTCCTCTCTCTCATTTGGTTGTCTACGTGCTTTACATTTGTTGTGTAAGTATCTGGTTCCTTTTTATTTGGTGTCTTTGGTGTCTTTCTTCCAATTATTTCTTACAAAATGCTTTGCTTGGTTTTCCCCGCTGAAGAACATTCCCATTCCGTGTTCTAGAACCACATGTATCATCCTGAAATGACATAACAGTGCCTTGGCGACCATTGTTTCAACCCACAATGGATTTAAGAACAATATTTTTCCACCAACTTAAATAACTTCCAAACACTCTTCAGTTCATTTCTGGATGGTTTGTGGTCAGAATATAAACCAGTGCTCTTTTTCGAAGCCTTATATGGGATTGTGTAGCTGTCCCAGAATGCAATCCATTGTTGGAACTTCTGAATCTGCAGTAGGAAGTTTTATTCCCAAATGCTTTAATTAGATCCTGCTTAACATATTTAAATTTTGCAAACCTGAATTACGTTAAATAACCACCTTTTCTAACAGACTAACCTTTTCTGAGGAAGAATGGGTTTCAGATTATCTCACAATGCCAGTCAATGGTAAAATGCATTTTTCTTCAATTTTCCCAAACTTGAAATATGCGGATGTAGATGCGTTATAACTAGCTAATAATCAATGTAACTAATTCTACACGACTTGCGTAGCAAGATTCTCCTCAGATTTTTGATCATCCTTAACCGTTTAAAAATAGAGGAAACTGATGGTAGGGGGAAAAAAAACGTTTATGCCAATGGCACCCCTAGTGGCAGACTTTGAGATTACGACTTGTTACTTGCATACAATATATTTTGGGCCTAATGCCTTTTTTAAAATTACAACGAGTTTTTGACAAATGAAATTGGTTTTATAAAAAAAAAAAAAAAAAAACATCTTTGTAATCATTGTGAAACCTACTGACTGGCATAATGAGATTAATTCTGAAACTAAAATGACATGAAATCTCAGTATGACCTCTCCTGCTACTGATAAACACTTTCCTTGAATAAATCATCTATTTTTGTTTTCTGTTTGCTTACTGGATTCTCTGTGTATCTGTTCACGTCACAGGAGAAGGAAGGCAGGCATTTTGCCCAGCCTGGAAGATCTGCTGTTTTACACCATTGCAGAAGGCCAGGAGAAAATTCCAGCTCACAAATTTACCACGGTAAAACCACACCCCAGCTGGCCAAGGAGAACAAGGCCATCGCTACCATATCTCTTATAGCACATATCTTGGTTTATAGACCAAATAGGCCTTGTTGTGTCTAAGTTGTTCATTGGGTTTTAAACAAAACACAAGATTTGTTGTAAATTTCGGCTAAATGTTGTTGCTTTCAGGCGCTGAAAGCCACAGGTCTGCGTACTGGAGACCCTCGTCTTAAGGAGTGTATGGAGATGTTAAAGATCACCCTGAAGACCACATCAGATGGCGCTCTGGATCGACATCTCTTCAAAAAGTAAATATATTGGCCATATTAAACTTAACCCTGTTTGCTTAAAGATCGAAATGGAAACCGACTTGCAGTATTTAGTTTAATAAGAATATATTGGCTGTAGTGTTCATTTAACATATTTAACCTTCAAACTGAAGTTGCAGTGTAATATTCAGATGGCAAAATCCCATAGCTGTTACTAAAGCATGAGATTTCATATATCAGCCATTTTCCAAGGACACATTAAATCAGGGGTCACTCACTGATTTTTTTAAAGTCCTGCAGCATATGAATTATTTAGTTTCACTCAGAAAATACATAGAAATGGCTTAAGGCCTGAACATAACATTATACCAGGTTTATTATTAGTCCTTGTAAAACCATAAGAAAAACATTTCAGTTGACTAAAAACATGTTTAGTTTGAGTTGAAATACTAAAACTACATCAACTACACAAAAGAAATAATAAAAAAAGACAAAAATACACAGTAAAATAATTGAAACTTGGTGACAACAAAACAAAGTGAAAATAGAAAATTTACAAATCAAATCTAATTCAAAATATTAACAAAAACTATATATCAATTAGTGTTGTCAAAAGACCCGGTACTTCGGTACCAAGTCGGTACTAAAAAGCGTCACGGTACCAGGTTTTTTTAAGTACTGGTGGTACCGAGTACCCGGTCAACCCGGTTCTTGACGCGTATGGCCCTATGATTTCCGCGATGCAGAAAACGCGGACGGAATCTCGGAATCCAGTTATAAAAACGGAATTTACAGTTTAGCACGGAATGTCACGGAATTTGTCAAAGTTTGGATGAATTAATCAAAAGTAGGTCATTACACTTATGCCTGGCTCACACTACAGGATTTTTAAAATCCTAACCGATTATGAAATCTGGTTGCAGCACACACATAAGGAGAATCTTTGCAGATTATCTTCCCTCAAATCTTAAACATGCACACACTACAAAATTTGAAATTCGTGGCGCATCACACACTACAAGATATTATTAAGGTTATCATGCCAGAGGGAGCGCCTCACGTGATCTCATGCAGCAGCTCGTCAGCAATGTTTACATAATAGCTAGCATACTAGCAGCTTTCACTCACCCGGTATGTCAAAACTGAGGCGATTTCACCCCAGCGCTTCTCTTTCTCCTTATCAGTTGTGATACCTGTTCGACATATTATACAGACAATCGTGTTACTACAAAACTTCAAGAAGCAGTTTCCTCTGTCTCCACTATTCAACGGAGCCGTACAGCAGCTGTTTTGCGGTCTTGCATTGGCTGTTATAAGTGCTGACGTAATCACAGTGTTGCCAACTTAGCAATTTTGTTGCTAAATTTAGCAACTTTTCAGACTACCCTAGCAACTTTTTCTTCCAAAAGCACCTAGCAACAAATTGAGCAATTTTTAAAAATTTATTTGGCAACTTTTAGCAACTTTTGATAAGTGACTCAGACAATAAAAAGACACACATTTTCCATCCAAATTACACAAAAAGAAAACCAAAGATGCCTAGCAGTACACACATCACGTGAATTGAATTAGCTGCTATTTGCATTTCTTCAATATAATAATAATAATAACAACTGAATAATTGTTCATTTATGATACACTTTGTTATAGCTTGTACTTGCGATTGTTGATCAGTTAGTATTCTGTAAGAAAAATTGAAAATATAGGTTACTAGTAATTTTCCAGGACGTTATCCATTATCCACTGTAACCATTTAACCCGAAAACACAATGCGTAATTTAAAATGCAGGTAAAAAAACCAATACGGAAAATTCTTTCATATTAACATAGTAGATTGTGCCCTATTTTACAGCCTTTTCTTGGAGTGTAGCATACTAACTACTAATACACTGCTTAAAGCATAATTGTTGAGAATGTGTTATATTACTAGTTTACTAGCTATTAAAAAAAAAAAAACCTTAAATTGTAATCATTCAAAAATGTGTAAGTGTTCAATAATTCAATGTTTTTTAAAATACAGTTATTTATATTTTAATATTATATTATGCATATTATTTTACAAACAAATCAAAATTAACATATATAAAATATATATTTTTGCTGAGATTTGATGTTGTGACACAATTTTGCGCCGTGATTACGCAATGACGTAATCGCGCAATGACGTCACAACGTCATTTAGCAACTTCTAGCAACAAATTGACCTTCCTTCAGCAACTTTCTCTGAAAATTAGTTGGCAACACTGCGTAATCATATAGCCGTCATCACCCCGATTTGAATCCTAAATATCAAACATGTTTGATATGATCGGGGCGGCCCCGATTTGTGTGCTAGAAGATCAGGAGGTGCAAAGTTTTATTGGTGAACGCCTCACATTACCAGATAATCCGCGCCAAACATCGGGACCGATCGAGGTACTCGACAAGATTTTCCCTCCGATTCTCGGGAGGGGGAAATCGGGGCTAAATCGGGCAAAAAATCCTGTAGTGTGAGCCAGGCATTAAATCAAATCGCGACATGGACTAGTATCCGTAAATATTAAGCCGCAAAAGTCGATTCAGATATGAATCCCCCATGTTCTGCGAGTCTCTGCGTGTGTGAGTGAATGAATGGCAGAGACGCGCGTTTTTTTTGTTGTTGTTTTTTTTACTACGTGCACTGAAGTGCGCGTGACGCTCGCGGTGATTTCAGCATCTGCCGTCTCAATGAAGACATAAATACATAAACAACATCTACAGAACTGCTCTGAGAGTCACTTCACGAGCATTTTACCGTTTCATTTGAGTAAAACCAGCGTTATATCATATAGCTACACACAGAAATTTAAAGGTATTCATGGCAACCCGTCAAAATAAAAGTTTCTTAAAGACATTGTGCCAGAAATATATTACTATTATTTAGTAGAATCTATGTGATAGCCTACTATTACTACTGTACTACTATATTTATTTTTCACACAATATTTCTTCCATATTTTAATTTTAATGGTAAATCCCCTTTATTTACCAAAAAATAAAATGTGTTTAAATTTCATTAATTAAAAGACAAATTAAATTTGGGTGAAACTTTACTATTTACTGTTTTTCATACTTTTATTACTTGCGGAAAAACTTGAAACACAATTTAAATAAGTATAAAGAATGGCATTGATTTTTGTACATTTTATTTTTGTTTGACTTTATTATTAAAAATAGTATTTTTTAATTAGCATGTGGTACCGAAAGTGGTACAGAGAACCGTGGATTTTCACTGGTATCGGTACCGTGACAACACTAATATCAATCATACTAAGATAATACTGCTTCATACAGCACCAATACTGTAAGTTAGATTTTTTTTCTTTTTATTGTTAATTTTTGCTGAAGTATTTTGTAGAATGACCTGTGGTTGTATTGTAATTAGGACAATTTTGTATTCAGTATTTAATCTTGAAAGCAAAAATCTAATAAGAAATCATGAAATAGTTTATCATAGTCAAATAATTCTGTTTTAACTTCTTTTTCACTTTATCTTCCTAAAATGTTTTTTTAACATTAACGTCAGTTTGAATTTGCATGAATGTCCTGATGATAATAAAAATAAATCATGATCTTCACTTTTCTCTTTCTTCAGGTGTGTGCAAAGCAATATTGTGTTGCTAACGCAGGCATTCCGGAAAAAGTTTGTCATTCCCGACTTTCAGTCATTTACCTCTCACGTCGATCAAATTTATGAGAGCGCTAAATCACTGTCGGGTGGCCAGGTACGCTTATAATAATTTCTGATGCTATTTGTTTACAGATTGTTTTACATTTTAACAATTCACATGTACATATGAATTTGCTTTGTCATGTTTTTATCGTATTAGGTGGCAGATTACATTCCTCAGTTAGCGAAATTTAGCCCTAATCTCTGGGCCGTTGCCCTGTGCACTGTGGATGGCCAACGGTGAGATTTCTCTCTTTAGTACAATTGCTACATTGTTTTGATTTTGCTTGATTTTTCATATTTTCTGGTGAACAATTTTCAAACATTTATGCTAAGCTCTGTTGAAAATCTAAACTTGACATTTTGCGTATTACAGATACACTGCGGGTGACACGAAAGTCCCATTTTGTCTGCAGTCGTGTGTGAAACCGTTGAAGTACGCAGTTGCTGTTCATGATCACGGCACTGAATACGTGCACCGCTTTATAGGGAAGGAACCCAGCGGTCTTCGTTTCAACAAACTCTTTCTTGACGAAGATGGTAAGGATTTCTAAGATGAATGTTTCTAAAACATATTTTACGTGAAGAAATAGCTAGAATGAAAATATTGGTGATGTTTTATTTAATTCCAAAACAAAAGAAAGAAATTACATTTTTTAAAAATTGCATTATCACACAATTTTCAAGACAATTTAGCACATTTTTACCTATAATTCTCATTACTATAAGGTATTCTCATTCTCATTACTCTAAGGTGCGTTCACACCAGACGTGAATGAAGCGTTAAGTGCGAGTGATTTACATGTTAAGTCAATGCAAAGATGCGAATAGACATCCTGCGGCGCGATTCGCGTGAATGACGTGATTCGCGCAAATTGAGCATTTCGGGTGTTTGACACGTTAACCAATCAGGAGCTTGCTCTAGTAGTGACGTGATTACGAGGTAGGAGGGAGGCAGAAATCCGAAACAACAATGGAGGACAAAATCACCGTCGCTGTATGTGGATACCCGGAGCTGTATGATACATCTTCGTACTTTTATAGAAACAGGAATAAAAAGGATCTTGCTTGGTGTGTTACTTTGTGCACAACATAGTAAATCATAATTTATAGCCTATTTGTTACATAAAAATATTATTTCTATGTTAAGACTAGAATAGGCTACTCATGGCAAACATTTGTACATTCATTCTAATTATATCCTATTGCAAATACACTCACAATAGTATAGTAAAAAATAGTTATTTGTGATTGGACCAGTGTAGTGTAATGAGACTGGAGCCGCCTGGCAGAAGCCCTCCTTGACGCGAATTCGCGTCTGTTGTGAAGTTAATTCACGCGCGAATGAAGCGAGTAAACTCAAAATGTTCAAGCGTACAACTACGCGTGAATAGCACAGTCAGCGAAGTTGCGTCTGGTGTTGACGCACAGTAATACAAAAACAATAATATTTAAATTATATGAAATGATGGATTTATACTAAAGTAATTTTTAAAAAATAAAATTAAAAAAAATTATTGTATTACAGTATAAGAGTAATAAGAATAGCAGAAAACCTCAAAATAATCTGTCTGGATGCCTTGAGATAATGAGATTTTAGGGTGAAATGAATCATGAAAATAATTTCATAATGCAAAAATTTTGCTAAAAAATGACTCAACCTCAGGCCACCCAAGATGTGAGTTTGTTTTGATCATTGGAACAGATTTTGAGCTATGTAGCATTACATCACTTGTTCACCAATTAACACTCTGCAGTGAATGGGTGCCATCAGAATGAGAGTCCAAACAGCTGATAAAAACTTCACAATAATCCACAAGGAATCCACATGACTCCAGTCCATCAATTAACATCTTGTGAAGCAAAAATCTTAATGTTTGTAAGAAACAAATCCATCATAAAGGCATTTTTAAATGTAAACTGTTTTTATGGACTGTTGATTTGTGCATATTTCTCTCTTGATTCAGACTAGATTACTTTTTCACTGGAAAAAGCCAAATTATTAACAGAGGACTCCTGTTTTAACCAAACGCAAAGGTTGAATTTAAAAAACTTAATTGATGGACTGGAGTGTTGTGGATTATTGTGATGTTTCTATCAGATGTTTGGACTCTCATTCTGACGGCACCCATTCACTGCAATGGGTCCATTGCTGAGCAAGTGATTTAATGCTAAATTTATCTAAATCTAAAAACTAATTCTTCTACACCTTGGGTGGGCTGAGGGTGTGTGAACTTTCAGCAAATTTTCATTTTTGGGTGAACTATTCTTTTAACGTTCCCAAAAATAAGCTTCATTCACTCTTAAGTCATCTTCATTTATTGATTCATTCATCTGTTTTTCCAGATAAACCTCACAATCCCATGGTAAATGCTGGCGCCATAGTTTGCACCTCCCTCCTCAAGGTAAATCACATTCTCATCTTTACATTCTTCTACTGTTTAATAAAATGTGGGGGCCCAAAACTGCGTTAGCGGTGCTTCCTCAAGTGAATTTGATAACCTAAAAGTGCCTTGCCGAATGTTTAGCTTGATGTGTTTGTGGATGTTTGATGTGAGAACAGATCAGAGGGAGGAATGGATTTAATCTGATTACTTTCCGTCTCTCATCAGATTAAGGTTATGAATAATCACGCTGAAAGGATTATATTGAAGAGAGAGATGGGGGAAGATAAGGGGAAAAGAGCAAACAGATGTGAGAGAGAACAAATGATGGTCAGATCTTGGTTATAGAATCAGTGTTATAGAATAATAAACACTTTAGAAATAAATTGGGAGAGATGAGAGGAAGACATTGAAAATGTTTTTATTCTTCAGAGAGCAGACAGAAGCCACAATCTGTAGTTAGCATGCTTGCTAAAACCTACATTAGAAATGCAGGGCTTTGTTTACCTGGTAACACTATTATGAATGGTATTACAAACATGTATAAGCATATATTTATAACTTTTTTTGTAATTCACAAATTTGTGATGACAGTTTGTGGCGTTAAAGGTAAATCCTCTGCATGATACGCATCTTTCTCAGGCCTGTTGGGCTGGTAATATGTGATGTCTGTGTGAAGGCTTTTTGTGGTTTTATTGTTGTTGCGTATTTTACAGCATTAGGAACTGTGGGAAATTTTGACCCTCCAACAGGTCAATGACGTTGGTAATTTCCCTTTCATTTATTTGTTTTTCCTCATTGAACAAATTTCAAACCAAGCTAATGCTAAGCTACATTAGCGCAAGTCTGACAAATCCATTGCTTTGACAGAAAATCAAATGTAATTCTGTTTCATTTCTTCAGAATCAAGCTTTATTTGTGTTTTAATTTTTGCTTTGTACTTTTAACTTAAAAATTCACGTATTTAGAAAGATACAATACTTTTTTTGTTTGCGTAAATAAACATTTCTTCAATGTGGAAAAAACTTATTTAAGAGTCTCAAATCAATGCATTACATGAGTTTCTTTAGAAATCTACTAAAACAAACTTATAGACAACACACAGTTCAAATTACTTGACAATTTACTGTTTTTTAATCTTTTAGTTTTGTCTGATTTTTCCACACCCCCTTTAACAACTTACATTTGTGATTCCACAGCAATAATAGTACTTACTTGGACACAAACACTGTTTGCCTTTATTTCTTTCAATGATGTTACTCCAATCTAGTGAGCTAGAATCCTTTTTTCCATTCTTCATTTGAAATGCCTCTAGAGAAATTAATTTACTACAACTGTCAATCTAATTTATAGAATCTCTGTCTATAATGTCTATGTATAAATATTTTGGTAGTTTCTTTTAACTGGAATGGCTATGCATTGAGAAGTTTGTGTGTAACTCTACAAAACATTTCATTTCTATGATATACCGCATTCATGCAGTTTGTTTTTGACTTTCAGCAAGGTGTAAGCAACGCTGAAAAGTTTGACTATGTAAGTATAACAGTACAGTATAATTCTTTTTAGATTCTCACTGTTAATTAAGTGTTTAATTAAGTGTTTTGTTTTAGGTGATGAACTTTATGAAGAAGTTGGCAGGAAATGAATATGTTGGCTTCAGCAATGCTACGTAAGTGATGCTAATTGCAGATATTTCTCAATTAAGTAAACAGTCAATAATAAACAACATAGAAATACAGTAAACAATCTAAAATATCTTAACTGTAGTGTTAAGTATTCAACTAAACTAGTGCTGTCAAACGATTAATCGCGATTAATCGCATACAAAATAAAAGTTTTTGTTTGCATAATATATGTGTGTGTTCTGTGTATATTTATTATGCATGTATAAATACACACACATACAGTATATATTTTGAAAATATTTACATGTATTTACATGTCTATAGTTATATTCGTATAATTTATATTATTAATAAATATATTTAATATATAAACATAATACATACAATTTTTCTGAAATATATACATGCATGTGTATTTATATATACTACATAATAAATATACACAGTACACACACACATATTATGCAAACAAAAACTTTTATTTTGGACATACTGATACAAAAAAAATGTATAGCCTGAATGCACTGTAAGTCGCTTTGGATAAAAGCGTCTGCTAAATGCATAAATGTAAATGTAAATGGATGTGATTAATCGCGATTAATCGTTTGGCAGCACTAATTAAAACACAATCAACTAAAAAGTTGTGAATAAAACAAATATTAAAATCACATTTAATTCAGTGTGTTACTTGCCATTTCTTTTGTTTATGAAATTTACCAGCAATATCTTTGTGAAAATTGAAGAATTTAAGAAAATTAAGTTTAAGTTCATGCTTTAAGTACTTTCTTGTTGTCGGTAGGTTTCAGTCAGAGCGACTGTCAGGTGACAGAAACTTTGCCATCGGTTACTACTTGAAGGAAAAGAAGGTATGTGTTTAAACATTTTAGAGCAATTAGGTATCATTGAAAATTCACTAAAAACATCATTTTGTAATATTTTTCTCCCCATACTTGCAGTGTTTCCCAGAGGGTACAGATATGATCTCCATCCTGGACCTTTACTTCCAGGTTAGTATAAGTTAAACAGCCTTTTTCATACACAGATTTTCAGTTTGGAAATGAGTGTTGAATATGTGTATAACTGCCAGTAGACGTAGGCTTCCAACAATTAAGAAATGTATTATTACAATTTTTTATCAACAAGATTTGGAGAAATGTAGCATTACATCACTTGCTCATCAATGGATTATCTGAAGTGAATGGGTGCCGTCAGAATGAGTGTCCAAACAGCTGATAAAACATCACACAAAGTAATCCACACAACTCCAGTCCATCAATTAACATCTTTTGATGTATAAAGTTGCATGTTTGTAACAAACTAATCCATCCTTAAGACATTTTTAACTTCAAACCATTGCTTCCATCTAAAATGTGAGTCCTCTATCCATAATATTTCTTACTCCAGTGAAAAAGTTGTTTCTTCTAAATCAGGAGAGAAATATGCAAAGATCAATCACTGTTTACAGGCCAAAACAGTTGTAATAATTATGTTGGTGGATTTTGATGTGAGAGGACAATTTTTCTTTTTCACTGGTGGAAGTACTGGTATTTTATGCACTGGTAGTTTAGCTGGAAGCAATGATTTAAAGATAAAAACATCTTGATGGATTGGTTTGTTACAAACATGCAACTTTTCAGTTCAAAAGAGTTTAATTGATGAACTGGAGTTGTGTGGATTATTGCGATGTTTCAGCTGTTTGGACTCTCATTCTGACGGCACCCATTCACTGCAGAGGATCCATTGGTGAGCACGTGATCCAAGATCTACATCACAGGTGGCCTGAGGGTAAATTTTCTGCATATTTAAATTTTTGTGTGAGCTATTTCTTCAATATTTATAAGAGTAATATATGATCTAATGTATTTTGTTTTTTTGTTTAGCTGTGCTCCATTGAAGTAACCTGCGAAAGTGCCAGTGTGATGGCAGCTACCCTGGCGAACGGCGGCTTCTGTCCAATCACGGGTGAGCGTGTGCTGAACCCCGAGGCTGTACGAAACACTCTGAGTCTCATGCACTCCTGCGGCATGTACGACTTTTCAGGACAGTTCGCTTTCCATGTGAGTTTCACACATACACACCTGGAGAAATGTCTGATGGTTTTACTTTCAAATGTAAGACAAACATTTTCACAATTTGCAACAAACTCAGATTGTGCATTGTATTGTAGGTTGGTCTCCCGGCTAAATCAGGTGTTTCCGGAGGCATCCTGCTGGTAGTGCCTAATGTGATGGGCATTATGTGTTGGTCTCCTCCTCTTGACAAACTGGGCAACAGCGTGCGAGGAATCCAATTTTGCACGGTACTAAATCTATATAATCAGCTAATAATCTGTTACAGTCGTGTCTCTCTCGCTCGCACTGATTTAAGTTTTTTTTTTTTTTTTTTAGGATCTGGTCCATCTCTGTAATTTCCACAACTATGATAATTTACGCCACTTTGCGAAGAAATTGGATCCACGCCGAGAGGGCGGAGACCAGCGGGTGAGTGACAGATCTGTCCTTCCAACCACAAACAGTATGCAACTGATGCAACTAGGGGTGGGCAATAACACGGCATAAATTTCCAAATATTGCTGTACAAAATAAATATTAACTGTACATTCATAGTGACAATAAGATGTTAGATAAAAAAAAAGGTATGTCATCATCAATATGTAATTCACCTTTTGCTAAACCGAGTTTTCCTATTAGTGCTTGCTTTGCAGCTGGCAATTGATGGATTGAGCAAATTAATATGATTTATTAATAATAATAAATAATTATGTGGATTAACTTGCATTGCATTTATATATACAGTATATTATATAGTAGTGATAGTTTTAGTTTTATACACCTAGAAAGTTATCAAAATGTAGAAGAGCAGATAAAATAGTGGTTGTAAAAAAAATTTAATAAATAAAAGTGGAAAAAATATGAATATATATAACAGTGAGTGTACAATAACATAGTGTATTATCATGATACTTAATTATTTTATTTTATATAATTTTATTAGACATTTCTAAAAAAAAACACATTTGTCATTGCAAAATAGCTCAGAAAACTTATGTTAGCTTGCAGATACCACTTGGTTTGTTTCTGTTTGTTATTGTTTTTTTTGTTTTTAAATCTAATGCAATTAATTTTTTTCATTAAGCATGGCTTAAATGTCCGTTTACTCTTTGGGGCCACTGTATATCCCACCTCTAGATGCAACTAATGCTAATGATCTTGACATATTATGAGTGTGTGCGTATGTATTAATGAATGTGAACTGACAAACCAAATTATGCTAACTGCTCTGCAATCTTAATCTGTATTATTGAACATTTCACTTCTCTTTGCAATTGCATATTTCTTTTCCTCTTTATTGTCTGCCCTCTGCTGGAGGACCAGCATACTCTCTGTTTTTAAACTCTACTACCATCCATGTGCCTTAATTTAGGATGCTAAATATTTTACTGCTTGACTTACATACACCTGCTAATATAATTCAAATATGGCCATTACGCTTCTTCACTTGAAAATAACACCTGAGACGCGCTGTTCTGATTGACTGGCTTGCTTAAATTTCCACTGTTTCCTTGTTTTCTTCTTTCTCTGCCATCCATACTAATCCAAGCAGGAAATTCCATGATAAAATAATCTAATCTGATAATTTATCCGTGTCCGTATTGGTTGAACCACAGCAACAGCAGCAGCAGAATCTCGAACCGCTGGACTATACGAGCCTTCAGAAGGAACTAGCGCTCACAGACAAAGTATGGAAAAAAGTCTGTCCTTCTGAAACGGACGAGGACAGTTCCACCACTGTAGTCTATAGGATGGAAAACGTGGCGGAAAGAAACTAGAAGAGACGAAGCGCAACCCAACTTTCCTTCCATGTTTTGTCAGCCCATCATCCAATCACTTTCTTTGGTTAATCAGTCTTTGGGAGAGGTTAGAGAGGTTGTTATGTTTTGTTTTGGTTTTTTGTTTTTGTTTTAGGTTTAGTTTTGTTTTTTGATTTGCTTTAGTTGGTTTGGTTTGGTTTTTTTGTTTTCATTTTAGCTGGTTTTGTTTGTTTTTGTTGGTTTTGGTTTGGTTTTGTTTTGTTTGTTTAGTTTGAGTTGGTTTTGGTTTGTTTGTTTGTTTGTTTTTTTCATTTTGTTTTAGGTGGTTTTGTTTTGTCATTTTAGTTGTTTCTGTGTTTTTGTTTTGTTTTATTTTTTGTTTGTGTAGGTTTTATACTATAAAGCAAGCCAAAGACCTTTAAGCCTCACATGCAATTTGTTTACTTTAAAATTAAGGGAATCAGTAAGGCCCAAACAATGCAATATGATATCAATATCTGGGTAATGATGCAGTAATATTGTGATTCTTTGTTTATTGTATTTTTCTTAAAAACTGTAGAAATTGCTATAAGACGGTCATATATTTACTGTTTTCCCCCACCGTTAAAATACTTTCTCTTATACTAGATTAATGTGAAAAGATATCTGGCCTATGAGAAAATAAGTACATTATTTATAGGCTAAACGTCTGAACCAGCCAGACACACCAGCATTGAGTTTTGATTTGATTTGAGTTTCAGGAAACAAGAAGTACTTTTGTAAGTTTTGTTTGTTGCTGCTAGCTCCACAAAAATAGCACACCTTTAAACCGTACAGAGTTCTAAAAAAGAAAACTGATGCATAACCAGCAAATACCTTCATAAAGAACTGGTCTTCACCATTACAGTTTTTTTTTTTTTTACATAATTACATTATTCTTTTTCATTGACCCCCTTTTTTTACCCAATGTGATGTCTAAATGTTTGTTGAATGTATGTTTTGGTGCATATTCTGTTAACTTATTTCAGTCAGTATTGGAGTTCAAGTGAAGAAAAATATGTAAATGTATTTGAAAGAACTGTTTAGTGTAAGCAGGCAAAATTTGTGTAACTTTATAAATTCTGCAGTCCTCTGGGTTCAGTCTGGCATCCACAGTGTTTAATTTCATTTGTTTGCACAAAAATATATATATTTTATAAGACATTGTATTACAAACCAAACAAGTGATTAACGTTAACCAGCGCACAACTGATCAACTGATCAGGTAGGAAAGCTTGTGTGACTAGTGGTTTCACAGTCCACATTTCATCCTGTGCTCAAATCAGCTACATCTGTAACCCATTTTTCACTTGAATTAAATATTTACTGTAGGTTTTTCATTGTACTGTCCGTTTAAAGAATCATTTATCATTTCTGAAACTGTGCCTCTTGAAATCCAGGAATGTGCTTAAATATTACTGGATTATAACTTACTTTCCATTGATTAATGTTTTAAACTTGCTATCATTTAAACTGACTACTTGAACTTGATGTTTTATGTTTTGTTTTAGTTAATTATTTTTCAGTATTATCATTGACTTTATGAAATGTGACAATGTGAAATATGCGCAACTCTTTAAAGGGGTCATCGGATGCAAAATTCACTTTACAAGTTGTTTGAACATAAATGTGTGTTGGAAGTGCGTGTACACATCCATCCTATAATGATAAAAATCCACCCAGTGTTTTTTCCTTTCTCAAATCAGGCTGAGGTAGTTCTCAGAATGAGGTAGTTCTGCACAGGCCCCTCCCACGATAGTTGATTGACAGGACCATTTTACCTTAGACCCGCCCTGAATGAGATGAGAGCTGTCCCATTTTGTCGACTCCGGTGCAGGGGAAGACAAAATGTCTCCTATTAAGCGATTGAGGTGTTTTGTTGTTGGGTGTAATAATGAATATAGCAGTTGTCATTTACTCCTGACATCTGAGCTGCTGAAGACGCAGAGGATTAATGTTACTTTCATTTTGAAGTGAATGCACCGATCCCGATCTGCCTAAATGCGTCTATGTTCGTGCGAATCATTTGTGATCCAGCTTCATCTTCAGAAGAAATGATTATAAGGGTTTTTATGAATCTTTGCAAATCGCCTTTCCTAATAATGTGCTAGTTAGCCAGTTTCGCGGCTGAAATTTAGTAGTATGCTCCATAGATATATATATACCTAGATGCCTCATTATCGACTGTTTCTATGGGCATATAAGTCATCCACCATTTTTGTAACGGTCTGCGAATGTTTGAGCGCATTGACTGTGTGCGTCTACAGCAGCAAGTTATACGCTTGTTTATCTTTGAATATTCATTGATTATTATGGTGAATGCGAGATGGCTGACGCTCAAGGTATCTGGAGCGGTCGAATAGGGAATCTACACGGAAGAGAGGGGCGGAGTCAGCAGAGCTCACAAGCATTTAAAGCAACATGGACTAGAACAGCGTGCTGAAAACAGAGCTGATTTTGACAGGGTAAAGAATGTGTTTTTTACCCTACCATTGAGAAATTTTAACCACAGTACAGTCATGCCCAAAAATATCGGCACCCTTGGTAAATATGATCAAAAAAGGCTGTGAAAATTAATCTGCATTGTTAATCCTTTTGATATTTTATTTTAAAAATTCACAAAAATTTCACCTTTCTCTTCAGTTCACTTCACTCATTTTCTACAGGGTTCAGGTCAGAGGACTGGAATGGCCAGCAGAAGCTTGGTTTTGTGCTCAGTGACCCATTTTTGTGTTATTTTTGAGGTTTGTGTTTGGATTACTGTACGGTTGGAAGATCCAAACATGGCCCATTATAAGATTTCTAACAGAGTCAGTCACTTATTGATTTTTTATCTGTTGGTATTTGATAGAATCCATGATGCCATGTGTCTAAACAAGATGTCCAGGACCTCCAGCAGAAATATAGGCCCACAACATCAAAAATACAGCAGTATATTTCATTGTACACATGGGGTACTTTTTATCCCCGTGTTCACCAAACCCATCTTGAGTGTTTGCTGCTAAAAAGCAGCATTTATTTCATAATGATATTTCCCCCCATTTTAAATTCTTATTGTCCAATGAAAGCTTAGATTTTTGTGAATTTAGAATTTTTTTAATAAAAGATCAAACGGATTAACAATGCAGATTAATTTTCACAGCCTTCTTTGATCATGTTTACCAAGGGTGCTGATATTTTGGCCATGACTGTGTGTTACAGACCTTTCATTAAGACCCTAAAGAATCATATCAACTTGTGTAAAATGGGCATCCAATGACCCCTTTAAAAACCATTTGTTTGTGCCAGTAAGATTATCTTCTTTTCAACTAGGTAGACTTTGTTTTTATTTATTTTGTCATTGTGGTTTAATAAATGATTGATAAACACAAATTTCATTGAACTTGGTGTGTATTTGGTTTCTTTATCCCAGTTTTAAAAACATTGCAACTGTTGTTTAAGTATGTCTTCGTTTCATTTAACTGTCCTTTTGTTTCACAAGTTGTATTTTTTATTTATTTTTTTTGCAGAGCCCAAATGTGACCCAATAGGTTTTGGGATCTTCTAGCGATTTGTGCAAAGTTCGCAACGATATGATGTGATTGTGATGTCGTTAATGCACCACAAACAACTCCTCTGTTTTCTTCCAGGTCAAGTCGGTTATCAACCTGCTGTTTGCGGCCTACACTGGAGATGTGTCGGCTCTGAGAAGGTACCGCTCCACCAATAAATCATGTTTTTTGCATTACTGAACATAATTTGTGCAGTTTAAATCTGGAGTTTCTTACTTCACGTGTGTTTGCGCTTTGTGCAGGTTTGCGCTCTCGTCGATGGATATGGAGCAGAGAGATTACGACTCTCGGACGGCCCTTCATGTAGCTGCTGCTGAAGGTGGAGTGCCAGGAACTCATCAAGCTCTGCAACTATAGATAATATCATGCTCTTCAACCCCCAGGCTTGCTGACATGTTGTTTGTTTCCTCTGCCTGACCTCATTTTCTCTCTGTGCTGACTGGAAATCTTACTAATATGTGCTTTTGTGGGTTTCAGGTCACACTGAGGTTGTACGTTTTCTTCTAGAAGCTTGTAAGGTGAACCCAGTGCCCAAAGACAGGTAAAAATATGAAATACCACAACACAGATGTTGTTCAATTCAATTCAAGTCAAGTTTACTTGTATAGCGCTTTTCATGATACAAATCGTTGCAAAATGCTTTACAGCTTAATGCTGAGAAAGTATTGTTTATTGTTAGTTAATGAATTTATTTTAGGAATAAGTAATGTGTAATAATAGATTTAACATTAAACATTGATTTAATTCATTCAATAATATAATAATATTTATAGAAATTACAGATAGAAAAAATGAATGTGGATAGTATACTATTTTGGATGTTACTTTTATTTTTAACATAATTATTAGAGTATAGTGCTGTCAAACGATTAATCGCATCCAAAATAAAAGTTGTTGTTTATAATAGTAAATATATATAGTTGTTTGTTTATGTGTGTATACTGTGTATATTTATTATGTATATATAAATACAAACACATGCATTTATGTATTTAAGAAAAATGTTATGTTTATATATTAAATATTTATATATAATATAGAATAGAGATTTATAAAAGTAAATATTTGCAAAATATATACTGTGTATTTATATATACATAATAAATATACAGTACATTTACATATATTATGTAAATAAAACTTATTTTGGATGCGATTAATCGCAATTATTCATTTGACGGCACTATTAGAATATAACTGTTATTTGTTTTGTTTTTTATTAAATTATAGCAATACATTACAGTATGCTTTTAGAACAAGTTTTAAAAGTTTAACAATTTAATAGTTATTTATTAAAAATGAATAATTCATTTTTTAAAGCATTTATTGTTTGTTTACAAGTTAAAAAATATGAATTACCACAAAGTTTTAGTTAATCTTTGAAGCTTAATTTAATGTTATAAATGTATATTTTTAATGGCTGTTGTGTACACTCACCCCATTGACTTCCATTTTAGTTATTTTTGTATTTTTCACACAAAGAAATGACTTTAATAAAACTTTAAAAATGACTTTAAAAAATGCTGTTCCTTTAAACTTGCCGTTTGATCCCCGTACAGGTGGGGTAACACTCCCATGGACGAGGCCATTCATTTCGGCCATCACGATGTCGTAACAATCCTGCAGGACTATCACAACACCTACAGCCCCAAGGAGACCACTGCCGACAGCGACAAGGAGACGGCCGAGAAGAACCTGGACGGGATGCTGTAGAGATTATCTTTCACGTTAAAACACTCCAGATTTTTCCCAGTGAGTCTGCGTGTCCGAGGTACACATTTGAGAAGAAAACATACAAAACACAAAAAAAAGTCTTTGGGCCCCTGTTTTGTGGTGTTCGTGTGTGTGTGTGTGATGTGTAACCTCCGTTAACATGGTAACTTTGTTTCATCTTACACTCGGGGGAATGTAGCCTCATAAAGATCTTATTTAGCTGTATCTCCACGTAAACATACAATATAAATTTAATATATTCAATACAAGTATATATATATATATATATATATATATATATATATAAAAATTGAATATAAAGTCCATGTACACGCATTTATGGTTTGAGGACCATCATAGAAGCATAATGATGTCAAACAGATATTTAAGAAAAGATATCTAAGAAAAGGCAGCTTGACTGGAGAAGGTCGGATTGGGAGGGATGTGTCATTTTGATTTATTTGCTTTTATAATTTTACCCCTTTTCTTTATCCTCGACTTTAGTCTTAATTTAGTTAAAAATCAACATGAAGAACAGTTGTAGTTCTTTATGCCTTTTATTTGTGTATCATGTTGTGAATATGTTCCAAATGACACTGTTCTTTGATTGTCAAATAATTGCACTTTTTTTATTTATTTTTTATTTGTATTATATTTATTTGTCTATCAATATCTTTTTTAATTAAATTAACGTAACACTTTACATTAAGTTTTTTTTTCTGGTTTTACGATTACAGTTAACATTAGTTAATTTAGGTATCATACTAATAATTAACAGAATTTATTTATCTAGGCAATTAAGAAATATACTGGTTCAAAATAGTTTATACTATTAATTTAAAATTGAACTAAAAAGTAGTATCTGTAGAAATTAACAATATATACAGTATTATTGATTGTTAATTCATGATACACATCTACCTAATGTTAACAAACTGAAACTTATTGTGAAGTGTTACCAAAATTAATTTTAAGCACTAGAGGTAACTTTTTCGTACCAGCCTGTTCAATGAACTACAGGAATTTCCTGTACTTGATATATATGTGCTTAATGTCAATGAATGAAACTTATTGTAATGCGTCACCAAAATTAGACACTAGAAGGACCATTTTCCACCTGTATGTTCATTATACTACAAGAATTTCCTGTATTTGATACCTATATAAATTTACAATAAGTTTAAATTTGTTAACATAAGTTAAGTGCCATCAGAATTACTTTAAAACTCTAGAAGGCCATTTGTATACCTGCCTGTTCAATGTACTACAGGAATTTCCTGTATTTGATAGCCATCTACCTAACTAATGTAAACAAATTTAAACTTATTGTAAAGTGTTACTTACTTTACAATTATTTTAAAGCACGAAGAGGGAAAACAAATCATACCTGCCTGTTGATTGTACTACAGGAATTCCTTGTATTTGATACATATATACTTAATGTTAAACAAAACTTATTGTAAAGTGTCACTGTAATTACGTTAAAGCCTTAGAAGGACCATTTTTGTACCCAGACTTTCATTGTACTACAGGAATTTCTTGTATGTGATAGCCAGCTACAAAACTAATGTTAACAAATTGAAACTCATTGTAAAGTGTTACAAAATTACTTTAAAACACCAAGAGGAAAATTTTCGTACCTGCCCATTCATTGTACTACAGGAATTCCCTGTATTTGAAACTTATCTAATTAACTAATGTTAACAAATTTAAACTTTTTCTAAATTGTTACAAAAATTACTTGTTTGTTCTTTGTTATCCAAAATGTCCTGTATTTCATACCCATATAATTTATAGTAAGTTTCAATTGATTAACATAAGTTAGGCATCATGAAATTAATTTAAAGTACTAGGACCATTTTCGTACCTGCCCATTCAATGTACTACAGGAATTTCCTGTGTTTGAAAGCCATCTACCTAACTAATGTTAACAAATTGAAATTTATTGTAAATAGTTACCAAATTATTTTAAAGCACCAAAAGGACAGTTTTCCTACCTGCCTGTTCATTGTACTACACAGGAACTTCCTCTATTTTTGAACAGGAACGTTTTTCAATACTTAAGCAACTGCTTTAACTGATTTCCATGATGCTTAATTAATTATTATGCGGAAAACCAACACAAGTAATCCAACTGGGTTGCAGTGTCATCTTTGGTTCTTCTGCAGGATATTTAAATCCAGAATGTGGAAATGAATTTGTTGTGAGACTTAGTTTAGTGATCACATGGAAAAGGAACCAAGCAAAAAATTCATTTTCTGTTTTATTGTCGGTACATGATGAAATGACAAGTAGGATTGAAAGTCGAAAATAAACAAACAAAAATGCACTGGAATTAACGCTGACTGCGATGGTCAAAATGCAGTCTAAACATGTCCCGTCAGTGTAATTTGGTGAAGTAACTTCATAAACGGTTGGGTTCATGTCTATAAGCACGTTGTATGCAGAAAAGCACATTGATTGTTCTAATGTACAGTACGGACGACAAAGAGACGCGCATATACTTGAAAAACCTCCAAACCTAAGTCGATCTCAACTATGTGAATATTTTCTAGTGGGATACTGTTGTTAAAGTATTGTAAATGTGTTTTGTAATGTGTGTGTGGGGGGTGTACACGATTAACTGTGGACAATTTATTTATTGGAAAACATTTAAGCAACTCAACCAAAAGACTTGACAGTACAAACAAAAGTAGGTCACTGATCGTATCCAACTTCATTCGTTTCCTTGTCACACTTTAGTCCATTTTTGTTGCATTGTTTAATTTCTTGTTTTTGCGGAGAAAGCTGTTACGAATTTTTTCTGAATTTGTTTATTACTGCTATGAATGTATTGCATTGTTGTTGTTGTTGTGATTTCCTTTTAATTTGCTTTTATTATTTAACAATGCTATGCTGTAGATGTTCTAGATTCGTTTGAATTTAATGTCATATTCCACACAAGAAATACTAGATAAAAACAATAAAGACTTTAAACATACATAGCTTTTGATATAATTTTTTCTTATCTTGTAGCTGTACATGCATCAGACAGATATCCATTAGATGAATATCTCAAATATATAATTTTATGCAATTTTAAAACATTTTTGCAACATTTTTTAAACGTTTATATGTTTATCAGTGTTTTTTAACAACGTTTTTCACACGTTCGTACACAATACCTTTTCTTTCGCCAATGTGGGGTTTGCGTATTGTTGGTCTGTGCCGAAAGTTTCTAAGGTGCACATGTTTTTAACTCATTCCAAACAAGATGGACTCCCACAGTAATAACTTTCTATCATGTCCAAAACAAATAAGACAAGAACAAATATTGCTCTGTAATTAAACAGCAGTACAATCCAGTGTAAAAAGTGAGAAATGACAACAAAGTACGTAAAGTGAACATAACACTAACAGAGCACCAGCAAGTTAAGGAAAATCTCAAGAAAACTGGTCTTTTTTTCACATATTTAGAAATGGTGTTAGGAAAATAAACACCTAACAGCTTAAAAGATTTAGTCAGACCTGAACTCTTGCATGTCATAGTTCTTTCTGGATGAATCTTTGGGGTGTTTTATCCCAAAACCAAAATATGGAATCTAAAACTTGCTTAAAGAAAAGAAAACCTATTTTAGGACCATTTTTGTTGAAGACCCATTGGGTTTTTTTGTTCATTCCCATTATTTTCATAATGTATTTTTATTACTGCAATACAGTAATTTTGTTATTACTGTTAAATTCCTGTACTACAATAATTTATTCTGATTTGAATACAAAAAGATTGCATTACAGTAAATGTTAATTCAACTTAAAAAAATCTTCAGTCCTAAAAATAGGTTTAATTTTCTTTACAGAAAATTAGATTTTGTGAAATTTATCCATCTAGCTTTTTTTGTTCACTTTCTCCTCTGTTTTCTATTACTTGGCATCTAAGAAAATTAAGTGCTATTCATACACAACTTCACTGTCTAAAAAGTTATGAATGAGTGCTGTGGTAACAGTAGCATTACTATAGGCGTTAATTCAATCTGTTTGGTTTTCTTTATACTGTAGTTGACAGTGTATACAGTGTTTTTTAAATAACGTTAGAATGAAAAAGAGAGGACAACTAAACCCAATGGCTATACCTTGACTAGATTTTCCTCTTTCATTTGCGTTATTCCAGAAAAAACACAGAATGAAGGAAACATTTCTATTTTTTCTGCATCATCTGTCCTTTCAGGTCACTTACGAGAGACTTAAGTCTGAGGGCTGTGAAAAAAAACACACACAAAAAACAGTATCAGAATCCATTTAAATGTTATATTTATATATACACACAGGAATAATAGTACTCTACCTCCAAAGTTAACGAATCGGTGACATATCGGTTCTAAAATAAAGAGAAATGGAGAATAAGTGCTGTTAATATTTTAAGTATTTCTTTAAATTATATTTTAAATGTATAATTATCATTTTTCATACCATGCGCTCCAGCTCGCCGTAAACCTCAGGCGACATTGGCATGAGTGTGTCGTTATAGTCTTGTGGCTGCCTAAAATTAAGTATTTAAAAGCAGTTATTTTTGCAGTCCTGTTTGGTAGCAGAAAAATGACATTTAAAAATGCGGTTTACTTTTCTTTTACTTAATCAGAATGGTTCAAAATTTGCCAAACGTTTTTGCGCTTGCTATGTGAACACACAAAAACAAAAAATGAACATGGGCATGATTCGAAAAGATTAAACGGTCCTGAAAAAAGCAGTCAAACTTATGGTGTGTACACCAGCACCGAATTTAAGTATTTGCGCGAGTTACATACAAAGTCAATGCAAAAACGCAAATAAACGCAAATTCGCACCAGGCGACGAGAATGACGCGAATTGGCCGACGCGATCGCAGCGAACAATATTTGCCTCAATCGCACCTTCTGCGCAAATTAAAAAATTTCAACTTGAGTAGGAAATACGCACAATGCGTTGTCGCGTAAGCTAATCAGCAAAGAGTTTATTGACTCCATCTTGTTTGACACGTCTGATTGACCACTATGCAAGCAGCATCAGAGTTAACATTGACTTACATTTCAGAGATGGAGATGAGAGTGGTGCTGATGTATCCCTCATCTGATTTCTTATCCACATCCATTGGTTCTTGTTCTGGATAAACAAAAGGATATCGTTGTATATATACATTTTATAATACATTTATTCATATTTTACATAGTTCACAACTGTGCATTTCTTACTGTCGGTAGGTTTGGAGTAATATTTTTTGAAGGCCTCATCTTTGGGTATATTGGGAAATAGGAAGCGCAGAGGGTTTTCTGGGACGTTATCAGCCGCCATCACGCGATAATTGCGAATGATGTCAGGAAGTGAGACGGCAGAGAGTTCCTTCTTCGTGTAGGGCTCCACAGAGCGAATCTGTGGCTCTTCTAAACAAGCACAACACCAAAACTAAGAAATGAGTATTACATTTGCAAAACAGATTTGATTTGAAGCCAAAGTTTAAGCGAAACCCACATCCAAATCCAAATTAGCTGTTTTTTGATGTTTTGATATCAAGACCAGATCCATTTGTTTCATTTAGTCCTTTATTGTTCCACAGTGTGTCAGAGTGAAGGAACGTCTCACCGTTTGCGTCGTGTTCAACCCAGCTGAACGTGATGGCTCCATCACGGTTGCTCTCGCTGAAGCGCAACAGAAATGTCCCGGAAGCTTTGTCATGTAGCAGAGCTTTAGTTCGGTCCTTGGTCACAAAGCCCATTATACAGCTGCGAAAGATAGACAGGGTTGAAGCAGAATTCCATTGTGCAAGTCTATTACTATAAACAATTTTTGGCATCTTTTTACACTTTAAAACTTTAGACACAACCAAATTTAAAAATGTGATTATATATTTATTTAAAAATAAATTAGGAAAATATTTCCTATGGTAATGAAGAATTGCCACAGATTTTGCAATTGTGTTATTTTTTATTTATTTAAATTGTGTTTGATAAATAGTTTTTATTAATATTTTGAATTCATTTTCAGTAATTTTGTTTTATGCTTTTGTCAGTTGTATTCGTTTTTGTTCTTTTTAGATATAACTACTTAAGCTTAATTTATTTTTACTTCAGTTTTAGTTATTTATTTATTTATTTCTAGTTAGTGATTTTAGCGCTTAAACTTATTTCAGTTATTTGCCAAGGCAACATTACAAATTTTCATCTAAAGTTTTCCATCTTATATTCACAGTTTTGTGGTTTCATTTTGTTATGTGCTTTTGTAATTTTTATTAGTTTAAATATTTCTATTTATTTATTTTTATTTCAGTTTAAGGGGCAGTTTTACTAAGCAGGGCAAATTAGCGCAAGAGTGCAGTTCCAAAACAGCACCGATGGGTGTGGAAATTTCTGCGGATTTACTAACAACCCGCAAATTATAGTGCACAGACACATCTCATTTACATATCGACCAACGCAATATACCAACCGCAGTGCAAATTAGCTTAGTCGCAAATAAAGAAACCACAGTATGTTAAAGAGTGAGAGCCCAAAAAATGAAGGTTTGCTAGAAGTTTTGATAGAGCTGGTATTGCGTGACTCGTAGTTGAGGGTTCTAAGTTGTCTTATTTCCTGAAGCAAATTAAAAATAACATGGCTTGGCAAACGATGTTCGGATAATGTGTTCTTCTGACATTCCAAATAAATTAATATGTGTGGAAAAAATCCTCTCCCTTCTACCACACGCTCTCTGTTGTCTGCGGTGCCTCCTCCTAGCAACAGCCATTTCAAGTGCAAAACAGTTTAAGACATGCTTTCTTGGGGTGTTAAATAATGGCACAAATCCCAGTAATTTGACGAGCGCAAACGTTATTAAATCTTGTTGCGTGATTCATTTGAATACTCTTCTCCCATAAATTGTGTGTCTGAAAGGGAAACTCCTACAAATGCATATTCGATAAGGTCAGGAACAAAAATAACTCTGTCCATGCCTTTTCAGTGCTAATTCTTTACTGCGCGTCTTTAGTAAAACCTGACAGTACTATTTTAGTTAGTAAAACTGGCCTACTAAAGTTTTTATTTCCAGTTATTAATTTTAGTGCTTTAGCTTAAACTTTCAAAAAATTGTTTTGTAAACAGCAATAACCCTGGTATTTGAAATGGCAGCTGTTCAAAATGGTCAGACAGACCAAGATGGTCCAAGTGATCATCCATCTAGACCAGCTAGAACCATATAAGATGTTGTTCCTAGCTGGATTTTCATAAGTCAAACATCTGGATTCTTACCCATCGTCCCACAGACTCAGCAGGTGTCTCTTTATTAAGTCCAAAATTCCTTCAATCCACAGCCAGAAGGTGAAATTCTTTTCACTGCCAGACTACATCAAACACAAGTCTCAAATCAAATCATTTCTAAACGGGAACTTGGAAATGTCGACTTAATGTATAAACTGATCAGTAAAATAAAAAATCTTGTATAGGCCAACCTTGCAGAATTTATTCCAAGGAATCTGAGCTTCAGGATCCATCACTGCTTTAGGTCCTGTTGGCCCAAGTTTGAATGCTTTTGCATTTAGTTCATCTGTTCCAAGAGAATTAGTCGCGCTCAGTCTGAAGTAAGTGTATTGTACTTACCAAGGAGTTTGGTACCCAGCATGCTTAACTGTTCTTGATTAAGACCCCTTTTGGTGATGGAGGAGAACTGCCAGCTCAGCACCTCCGATAGATGCCCCCACGTGGCTGAAGGAGGAGTCACGAAGAACGAAAGATTCTGGAGACGAAACAATCACAGAAAATGGAAGTTCAAGGCAAGTCAGATCCTGTGGAAAAGCCTCCAGAAATCTATTTTGTGATGCATGTAGAGCTTATATGTGAGCAGTCGTGGCCTAATGGATAGAGAGTCAGACTTGTAACCCCAAGGTCGCAGGTTCGAGTCTCAGGTCTGGCAGGAATTGTAGGTGGGAGGAGTGAATAACCACTCTCCACCTTCAGTACCACGACTGAGGTGAGACCCTTGAGCAAGGCACCGAACCTCCAACTGCTCCCCGGGCGCCACATTATTGGCTGCCCACTGCGTTCACTACTGTGTGTGTGAACTTGGATGGGTTAAATGCAGAGCACAAATTCCGAGTATGGCTCACCATACATGGCCTATCTATTACTAAACCATTAGTGTTGAAGAGAACGTACTTTTGAACTTCACTTTCATTTTTATATATATATATATTTTTTTTTTTTTTTTTTCCCATTTTAGATTGTTAAATGTGCTTTTGTCATTTTTATTAGTTCTTGTTCTTTTTCAAATATTGCTATTTTAGTTTAACTTATTTTTATCTCCGTTTTAGTTTTTATTTACGTCCAGTTAACAATTTTATTATTCAAATTAAACATATTTTTTCTTGTGTTTGCCAAGGCAACACTTCCAAGTTTTATCTAATATTTATATATTTAGTTTTCATTTAATTTTATTTCATTACATTTTTAGAAACTGTTAGTATATTTTATTTTTTATATTTATTAATATTTGTTCTTTTCAAAACATTTCTATTTAGGTTTCATTTATGTTTATTTGCCATACCTAATTTATCATTTAGTTTAAGTTTTTCATCTAATATTTATATCTTCATAGTCATTTTGGTAAAATAATTAATTAGTTTCTATTTGCTTTTGTCATTTTTATTTATATATGTATCATTATTATTATTATTTAAATATTACTATTTTGGTTTAATTTATTTTTGTTTTAGTTTTTTTCCCACAGTTAGTAATTTTAGTGCTTTACTTTAAACTTGTGTTTATTTAGGTTTCATTTATTTTGTTTTAGTTTTAGTTCAGTTTTACTTTATTTTAAGTTAGTAATTTTAGTGTTTCAACTTAAAATTATTTCAGTTATCTGCTTTTTCGTACATTTTTCATATCATATTTATATTACATTTTTCATTTTAGTAAAATTCTTAGTAATTTGATGTGCTTTTGTCATTTTAATTTTTTTATTTTATTTTTGTTATTGTTGTTTTTGTTATTTTTAAATATTACTACTAAGGCTTAATTTATTTTCGTTTTTTTTCCCCAGTTAGTAATTTTAGTACCTTACTTTTAAAATTGTGTTTTTAAAACATTTCCATTTAGGTTTAATTTATTTCCAGTTAGTACATTTTGTGCTTCATCTTAAATCTGTCAATTATTTGCCAAGGAAACCTTTCTCATTTTTAAAGTTTATAATCTAATATTTATTTTAAATTGAATTTTAGTGTAATTTTCAGCCATGTTATGTACGTAACACTAGAGTTGAAGAGGACTTACCTTTGGCTCAGAAGTCAGCATGTTGTACCACATGATGGAGGCCCATCCGCTGGGTAGCTGACTGACGTTGGAGATCACGACTATGGGCAGAGATGTAGCCTGAAGATGGAGAGAGAGAAGAAGTGGATGATGATCATGATTTGGTGCGGTTTATGTTTTTAAACTCTGTTCTGAAGGATCTTCTGACCTCAAAGTTCATGACCATTCCAGACCAGCAGAGCTCAGCCTCAAAGGTGATGGAGTGAAGTTCCTCTGTGACGATCAAAGGGCCCTGACGAATGTTTAAGAAAGAATTTAGCCAAAAATGACAGTTTGAGGTGTTGTTCTACCACGTTCAAAGCTTGACTGCAGAAGTTCAAAAGTGAAGAAGAGCTAAACAAAGAGGGAGTTGCATTTCTGCTTGTTTCTTACACAAAATGATTATATGACTTCAGAAGACTAGGAAAACTGAACACAAGGGTTATGGACTACTTTCTTGATATTTTTATGTGATTTCCAGAGGGTTTTTTTTTTTGTTCCACATAAGAAAGAAAGTCATGCAGCTTTGGAGCAACATGAGGGTAAGTGATGACAGAATTTACCAAAATTTTTTTTTAACAATTTAATGACAAGAAACAAGAAATGTGTACTTTTATTCTGCAAGGATGCATTAAATTGATCAAAAGTGACAGTAAAGACATTTGTTACAAAAGATTTCTGTTTCAAATAAATATTGAACTTTCTATTTATCAAACTATTCTGAAAAAAAAAAACAATTTCAACAAAAATACTAAGCAGCACAACTGTTTTCAACATTAATAATAATAATAAACGTTTCTTGAGCAGCAAATCAGCATATTAGAATGATTTCTGAAGAATCATGTGACACTGAAGACTGGAATATTGCATTGCATCACAGGAATAAATTACATTTTACAATATTCAAATAGAAAATACTTATTTCGAATTGTAATAATATTTCACAATATTACAATTTTTTACTGTATTCTTATAAAAAAACGCAGCCTTGGTGAGCAGAAGAGACTTTTTTCAAAAACATTTTGAACTCACCTCACTTGTTCTGTTTCCGGTAACTTTCTTCTCTTTCAGTTGCTGTGAAGTAAAAAGAATTTTGTTACTGTTACTTACTATTTAACTAAATTATGATTTTAAACTGGAGCTACAGTATAATTTGCTATTTTTCTTTTCATTTTACCAAATGACGGAATTCTGCTGCCATCCCATTGGATTCCTCCATGTTCATCACCTTCATGGCCGTTCCCAAGATGTTAAACATGCGAAACCTAAAACAGGAGCATTACTACATAAGTGGAATTGTAATTTTTAGGGTAACTGTACCTTTAAAATAGTATGCGAAAAAAGGAAATTATGTAGGACACACCCTTTCCGTTTCTCAACGATATCCCTGGAAGATGAAAAGAGACACGTTAACACAATGAAATGCATCTTCAGTGTTTTTTTCTGAATGTATGCTAAGCTAAAAATGCTAACCAGACGAGTGAATCATTAGTAATGTAAAAATAAACTATTTCATTAAACATGTATACTAAATGACTAAGTAATTTAGAGACAAAAAAATTCCAATTGAGTCAGAGTATGTACAACACTTACTTGTCGAATTGCACCTTCACCCGAACAGTGTGGTTGAATTCCTGAAGTTTTATGAGCAGCCTGGAGCACAGAAATTATGCGATTCATCATTCATCAAACAAACATTTTCCAGCCTTTAATTCCAGAGAAATGCGAATCATCTGCTGTGTGTTTACCGTAATTTGAGGGTGAACAGAACACCCGTCTTCAGCACCAAGGGTCTTTGCAGCTGGGTCGGCATGCATGGCTGTCGCTCGACTACCAAGGAGCTGAAAAAACACGCAAATGAAAATGATTCATTGTCAGGGACTCCTTTCAACAGTGGTGTATCAAGCAAAGTAGGTTTCTTACTTCGTGATGAGATTTTTGAGGTTCAACATGATCCTGTCGTCCAGAGTGCTTTTGCTGAGGGTGATGGGATCCTGCTCATATGTCAATTTCTGCTCCAGCTCCAGAAGTTTCTTGAGCTGCTGCCTGAGCTGAAGCAGAGATTCTCCTAGAGAAGTAAACCTGAGGGGGAAAACAAACACAACACAAAAATATATGATTTAAACGTGATTTTGTAAAACCTAAGAGTGTGATTTAGCAAAATTATCAATATTTATATACTGTCAAAATATTTACCATTGGGAATATTTCTGTGTAGTTTTGCAAGCAGAAAGGTTTATAAGATTTTGTGCGCAAAAATCCATTGTCAGTGCTGTTACAAAATTATCAATATTTAGATACTGTCGATATATTTAATGTTATCAATATTTCTCTGAAATTTTGCAGGCAGAAAAGTTCCATGAAATTTTGAGCGCAAAACAATTTAATAATGTAGCGAAATTGTCACAAATTTACTATATTTCTGTGAAATTTTGCAAGCAGGAAGGGTTGGTAAAATTTTGTTTGCAAAAAAACAAAATCCATTGTCTTGTGTCATTAGTGTATCGAAATTATCTATATTTATATACTGTCAATATAATTTATATCAATAATTTGTCAATATTTCTGTGAAATGTAGCAAGTAGAAAATGTCTATAAAATTTTGTTCGCAAAAAAAATAAAACAATCAATTGTCTACTGTACAGTCAATAGTCTAGCAAAATGATCAATATTTAAATACTGTCAAAATATTTATATACTGTCAATATTTCCGTAAAATTTTGCAGGTAGAAAAGGTTTATAAAATTTTGCGAACAAAAAAGGCCCATGTCAACAGTGTAGCAAAATTATAACTATTTACATATTGCCAATATATTTTTCGTAAGCAAAAAAGGTCTATAAATATTGAACGAAGCAGCTTTCTAACTTGAACCTGTGCAAAATCTTTCGATTCCAGATTGTGATTCTTATAGAAAAGACTAGATTTTGCTAAAAATATGTAAACCATTGGTATTCGCAATCATCTGTAGTACGAAAACATGACTAAAAATACATATTTTACAGTCAAAATTCAGAATTAAAATATAATTATGAGCAATACCAATTATCTTTGACAGTATTTGAAGATCTTGAAACTATTAAAATTGGTTGTCATGACCTAAATGATATTCTGGCTTTGTTTTCCAGAGAATCATGGGCTATTTTACAACAGCAAAAAATTATTTATGTATTGCTAGTGTTACTACTAAAAAAAAAAATATATGGTTAGAAGGAAATCATAAATTAATCTGTGGTTTGTGTTTGTTACCAGTTCTGCAGCTGGTCCAAGCAGACATTGGTTAGTCCCCCGATGCAAGCCATCTGTTGACGGCGCCTCCATTCGGCCAGTTCTATTGAAATTAGCTCGAAGACCACCGGATCTATATTGTTCAACACCTCTGACATCTGACTGATCACTTTCTACAGGGACACAAACAAACAAACACAAACAAGGTTGAAAATAACTGCTTCTCTTCGCTAACCAATTAGCATTACAGAACAGGAAAATGCGATGGATAACCAATGTTTTCACCTTTCTTGTTTCGTTGAGTTTCATAGACATGGCACGGATAGTCAGTCTCTCACGGTTCAGGTCTTCCTTTGAAATGGTCCCGTTCAGTTCCTCTATTGAACAGATGAAAGCAAGTTTCAGTATTTGTCAAAAAAAGAAAAAAATAGCTAGTTCTGACCTAAGGTGCGATGACATTTACATTTAAACGAATTTTCACAAGCAAAATAAGCAGTATTGATTTTTGGTACTTGTTGAAAAAATAGCTAGATCTGACTAAAGGTGCAGTCATGTTTACCGTTGTTTGGAGAATTTTCACAAAATAAGCAATACTGAATTTTTGTACTTTTTGATTAATTAGCTAGTTCTGACCTAAGATGCAGTTACACTTACCATTGCTAAATTTTCGCAAGTGAAAAAATAAGCAACACTGAGTTTCGGTACTTCGGTTCTGACTTGCGTCACATTTACTGATGTTTTGACAAATTTTCAAGAGCGAAATAAGCAATACTGAGTTTATATATTTTTCAAATAAATAGCTAGTTCTGGCCATAGACGTGTCAAATTTACTGTCATTTGACAAATTTTCGAGAACGAAATAAGCAATACTAAGTTTCAGTACTTGCCAAAAAAACTAGCTAGTTCTGACTTGAGTTGCGTCGCATTTACCAACATGTCAAATTTACTGTCATTTGACAAATTTTCGTGAGTGAAATAAGCAATACTTAGTTTCAGTCCTTGCCGAAAAAAATAGCTAGTTCTGACTTCAGTGCCTGACAAAAAGTTACTTGAGGTGCGTCATATTAGCTAGTTTGGTGAATTTTCAGTAGATCTGACACTTACCATGGTTACAAATAAATAGCTAGTTCTGAACGAAGTTGCGGTCACACTTACTGTTGTTCAACGAATTTTTGCGAGCGAAATAATACATAAATTTAGCAGAAATTTTAGTAATGTGACAACATTTAATGATAAGTTGTGTTTTGACTACAAATAAGGCATTTTTTAAAATCCTGTTACCTCTGCTTTGTAGAGTTTTGCTCTTGAAGTCGTATTCGTCTTGCTGGTCTTCTAGATTTTTGATAGTCTGCTCTGCGTCCTGAAGGGAAATTTGAAAAATATGTTTTACACAGCTTTTCTATGAGAATTAGACATAGATTGCGATAGTTTTTTTGTACATCACCTGTACTTTCATCTTTATGTCTTTCACCCTTCCATCCATTTCTCGATGTTTCTCCACGATCATGTCATTTTGGGTGCTTTCGGTTCGATTCTGTAACGAAATACTAATTACTAACTTCCTGTCAATATGTGCAAAAAGAGCAACTTGGACAATATTGCGAAATATCTCCTTTTGTGTTTTACAGATAAAAGAATGTCTTGTGAATGTGTGATAAATTGTTTGTGGTTGAACTATTATTTTAAAAATATTTAGATAAAGATTTAAATGGCATATTCAAATTCACGGTTTGGTGTTGGAAATCTGGTTGTCGTTTATTAATTCCTGACCTCTGACACTTGGGCAGCAGTCAGAATCTTCCTTTCCTCGCTAAGGTTCCTACTGATGATCATCGCCATGGAAACAGGATTGTCTTGGAAGAGGCTCTGAAACACAAGGTTTGTGTTAACTCAGGATCTCAATCGTTTGCATGTTGCAACTTGTTTTTTCCAGTATGTTTATTGCCTAATGATTCAGAGGCTGTGACACAAATAATAAAAGGAAATGATTGTGTAGCCAGTTGCAGACAGGCACCTGCAAGTTCCTCTTGATCTTGCGGATGTTGTGCTGGTTCAGGAAGTCTTTCTCCATCGCGAAGCGGCTGTGTTGGTGATCCAACTGGGTCAAAAGATCATGAAACCTCACAGTGGCTAGAGACTCGTTCTCCACATTAGCAACATGGTCCCTTTAGAGAACAAAGAACTGATGATTCACACCAAATGAAGCTGAAACTGGTTTGAATTCTATTTTTAACATAATTCCTATATTTGTGCCTATATAATGCCTCTTTTATCAGGAAGATAAATTTAATAAGCAAGTGACGTTTTAAAGTGCAGTATGTTTTGTTTGGCAATAAAAATGCATTAACTATTTGTTTATGTTGCACTGATTCTTATTTGTGTTATTGAACAACTAATACTGCAGAATTTGCTTTTCTGTTGCCCTCGCTATCTCTGGATAGCAGGTTAATTGTGTGCAGAACATTGTTTTTCTGGAAGATGTCATATTTGAAGTAAGTTCATCTGAAGTTTGTGTATTAACATCATGTGATCTCGGCATTGAAGGCCTTATGTACAATAAACAGTACTTTTGCTTTTAAACAATTTAACATATAATACAAATATAATTTATAATATAATTAAAATAAAAAGTAAATCAATATTATTATTTAAATTAATATTTTCCTGTTTTAATATTAATATTATAATTACTTTTAATCATATTTTTGCACATTTAAAATATTCATTTTTAAAATATTTTAATTTATATTAACATTAGTAATATTAATTAAATGTTAAAATGAATAAAATTTACTAAGTAATATTAAGAACTTTCATTAATCATTTTATTTGCCTTCGTAATATTTATGCACCTTAAAGTATTCATTAATATTTGTAAATATTTTAATATGTTAATATTAATATTCTATTTGCATTTAAAAATAAGAATGCACATTAAAATTATTAATTAATATTTTAATTATAGTTTTATATTATTTACATTTGAATTGCCTTTGAAAAATATGCACCTTATATAATTATAAGTAATATAATAATTAATGTTAATATTAATATTAATATTACAGTTACCCTTAAAAATATTAATGCACATTTTAAAATATTTCTTACAATGTTCATATTTTAATAATATATTATTTCAATTAATATTAACTTTTGAACTTCATAATAAAGACTGTTAAGAATCAACAGGTTGCTTAGTTTAGCATTATTATACTTGCAAAAGGTTGTGGTTATGTGCTTGACATAGTTGTAAAGATATAAAATGGTGGTCCGCACCAGTCGTGGCTTTCTATCCAGCTGCTGAGGTACTGCCGGATGGCCATTGGAAAGCTGTCATCGTACAGTTGGTCGACCTGTTCCAAAAACTTTGAATCCAGTTGTTGAAGCTCCAACCACTGACTCATTTCTGCAACTCTGTGGGCTGAGAGTTAAAATACATGACCAAAACAAGCCACAGTGAAGACAGATAAAGCAGATTTCAACTAAGCAAAGCATTTCTCTGCAAGATAAAGATTCCTATCTCAAATGAATGGCTCATGACATCTTGAGATTTTTTGTGTGGTGTGTTTTTCTAACTAAGTAGCTACTTTCAAATTTTCTAAACCTTTTTGCATAAAAAGCTCATTTTGTATAAAACTGTTAAGTAAATTGTTAATTATTATTATTATTATTATTTTAAAAATGGACAAATGTTTCTTGTATGGCAAAGTCTGTAGTGAATGTGGGTGTTTTGTGCTTTTCATTTTTATATTATTATTGTTATGAAAATGTTTTCACAGTTTGAGTTCACAGTAGGCATAATTAAAACCAGGACAATAAGAATAACAAAAATATTAATATGCATGCTTGTTAAAACAGAATGTTTGTAAACATTATATTGCCTTATAAGCCAAATATGATACCTTTATTTTATTAACGCATAACATTAAAGCAGAAACAACCATTGCTGTAACTGAACATTAGTACTGTCAAAAAGACTGTACATAATATTTATCTTTATTTGTAATACTTACAAACAATGTACGTGTGCGTAGGATTTGGAGCTCTTGTTTTTGCATAAATATATTTTAAGTCATTATATAAATACAAAATACGTCTACTGTGTTTCTTCATTCAGTTTTCTTTTTTTCTTTTGTTCAGCAAGTTTGATCTTTCTGTCTGAATTAGAATCAACCAATAATAATAATAATGCTATAATGATCGATGCTGTTGTTGTTAATATTATTACTAGATATAACAGAATTCATGAACACGTGATATTGTTTTGCCTGCGTTCGTAAGGGCCACATGTAAACTGCAGAAGAGTTTACATATGTCCTTGTTATATAAAGACATTTTATGTTTTTTCCATCGCGTTCTTACTAGTAAAAATCCTCTAATAATAACACGTGAAATCGAATGATTACATGTATTCTTTATAAGGATAATATCATGCATTAATCAAACGTGAGATCAAAACTTCCTGTAAAATTTCACGCAGAAAAAAACCAACGCGGAAACTAAAGTTATTATTTTGTTACTCACCCCCAAACGTTATCCGAATCCGGTAAAAGTACGAATCCACGGATATACTGAATCTGTCTTCCACAGCAGCGGAAGAACAGGTTAGTTCCCTGTTATCGTCGATTTGTTATTGATTTCCCAGCAGTCTTTCCAGTAGACCTCCGACGACTCCTGAGCGAGGAGCGTGTGTGTGTGTGTGTGTGTGTTTGAGCGACAGCTGGGTGAACCAATCAGCGAGCCACATTGTGGTTGTTACGTATGCACTAGCCAATCAGCGCGTCTGGGAGTCGTTTATGACGCAAGGTGGAATTTTGGACCAGAGCTTGTTACGCAGCCCACGTGATTTATAAGAAACTGAAAGTCTGAAAGTGCGTAGTAGACCAGAGAAGGGTGCTTATTTCATCACCGCGTAAAAACTGAGGGAGAAATGCATGTTAGGATCTCGTTTTGTAATTTGTTATAACAAACTCATTTGTTTTAAGAGTAAAATGAGGGCATAAGTGACAGGCCTATAGGAATACATGTGGTTATGGGGTCAATTAAGGTGAAGACGAATTAATTTACAACTGAAAAGTCTGACTTATTGTTTGCAGTGTGTGTGTGTTATTGCAAGTAATGCATTTTGTCCTGCATTTTTATTATTAGTTTTATTGTTATTTTGATTGTATTTTATTTTATTATATATACTACATACATTTATTTGCTGTCCTAATTATGCATGATATATGGTTAGTTGCACTGTATTTTTTTTATGTAGCATGCATAACAGCTAACTAACAATAAAAACATGATAACATAATAAAAAACATGATTTTTGCAAATAAACTCTTCATATATATATGGGTTCCATTCTAAGAAAGCATGGGGTGTCTTTTCATTTCTATGCTGATGACACCCAGATTTACTTACCTATTAAGAGAAATGATCCCTCAGCACTTAGTACTTTACTAAGGTGCTTAGAAGAGGTCAAAATCTGGCTTGCTCAAAAAATTTTAACATTAAATGAAGATAAAACAGAGGTGATTGTTTTTAGTTCTACTTATCATTCTCAGGCTACCACCCTAGATCTGGGCAGTTTATCGGCCTCCAGATCTTCTCGGGTGTGAAATCTGGGTGTCCACCTCGACGAGTCATTAAAATTGGATAAACATATCTCTTCTGTGATTGGTTCCAGTTTTTACCAACTCTGCTTGTTGTCTAAAATCAAACACTTTTTAAATTCTATGACGTTAGAGATTGTTGTCCACGCTTTTATTATCTCGCGCTTAGATTAATGCAACTCAGTATATTGCGGTATTTCAAAATCTCAAATCACTCGCCTACAATTGGTCCAAAATGCTGCTGCTAGATTTATTCAAAATAGTCGCAAATGTGACCACATCACCCCTATACTGAGGGCCCTTCACTGGCTGCCTATTTAATTCAGAATCGATTTTAAAATTCTTTTATTGGTGTATAAATCTTTACATAACCAAGCCCCTAGTTATCTTTCAGAGCTGTTGCATTTTTATACTCCCACTAGAAGTCTAAGATCCATTGATCAGAATCTCCTTTTAGTCCCACAGTCCAGACTTAAACGTAGGGGGGATCGAGCTTTCTCTGTGGTTGGGCGTCGGTTATGGAGCAATCTGCCGCCTGAGATTAGAGTGGCACCTTCCCTACCCATTTTTAAATCACTCTTAAAAACTCACTTGTTTGCACTGGCCTACTAATATCCCTCTCTTATTACACTGTATTATGGTCTGGATTATTACTCTGTTTTAAGATTTTTTATCTGTCATTCCTTTTGGCTCGAAATGTATATGTTTTATTATCCCTGTTTTATGTGTTTATGGTTTGATTTTAATTGTACAGCACTTTGGTCTTGTGGCTGTTTTTTAATGTGCTTGATAAATGAACTTGAACTTGAACTATATATATATATATATATATATATATATATATTATACTGTATGTATGTGTGTGTGTATATATATATATATATATATATATATATATATATATATACACACACACATATATATATATATATATATGTACACTCTTAAAAATAAAGGTGCTTCAAAAGGTTCTTCAAGCGATGCCATAGAAGAACCATTCAGTCAAAGGTTCTTTAAAGAACCATCTCTTTCTTACCTTTTTATAATCTGAAAAACCTTCTTTCACCACAAATAAACTTTTGTGAAACAGAAAGGTTCTTCAGATGTTAAAGGTTCTTTATGAAACCATTTAGACAAAAAGGTTCTTCTATGGCATCGTGAAGCACCTTTATTTTTAAGAGTGTATATATATATATATATATATATATATATACACACACATAGATATTTATGTATATACACACAGTATATCAACTATACAACCCCCCCTAACTGTTAATATTGAATCAGACAGATAAATGATATGCAAAAACCTTTTTGAAAAAATCAAATAAAGACGTTTCTAAGTGCACTCATTGTCCTGGGGACAGACTTCTACTGTTGTAGCCCCACGGGGCCTCCATCCCACAGGGGAGCCCTCCAGAGAACAAAATAACAGAAGAGAGGTTTTAGCTTCCATGGAATATGGGTTTGTTGCTTTTGAGGGCCATAATGTGCTCCACATGCTTGGAATGGTGTCAGTGGTAACACTCTGTTAAGGGTTATGAAGGGACAACACTGAAGAGGTCCTTTAAGGACACGCGAAAACAACTCAAGAGACATCAATAACAGGCATTTTTACTTGGTACATCAGATCAAAACTACAACATGATTTTGAACCGTGGAATCTATACAATTAGTTCCATGTTTTTAAAAAACATATCTATGTTTATCTATGTGTAGGTGTGTGCCTATGACATTATGTAGGCTAACTAGTGAATTGGCAATTTAATCAGTGTTTTTTGGAAAGAAACAGAAGATGCAGGCTTTTGGGTAGTTGACATGTTCCAGCAATGTCTAAAAAGCATTTAAAGATTATTTGTAAATGTAAAAATTATGACCAGTTACAGCAATAACAGAGTTCTCTTATCCCTACATTATGTCAACTACCCATATACTTTGAAACTGCAGAATTCCTAAAGTCTATTGTTTGGACGTCATGTTGAGTGAGTTTCTGGGTCAGTGTTCCTGTTTTTGGGTCACTGAGGGATAAGTGACTTTATATAAATAATCAACTATACAACCCCCTTTGACATTAATTTAAAACTTATAAGTACTTTTTGCAATTTTTACATTCTGATATCAAGCTGGTAAAGCCCATCAGGTCATCTCTATGCTCAAATGCATTCACAGAGGAAGCCTTATACCTTCATAAACATAGAAAGCCTTGTCACCTTGGTACTATTGTCCTTGTGTGCAAAAGTCGATGAGAACGAACTAAAAGAATTGGATAAATTGGTTTGTTGGGATCCTGGTGTGGTCAGTTGTTTTAGCAGGAACTATTTTGTCAGGGACAAGGTAAAGGTTATTTTCACTTCCCCTCTGGTCCAGAGCAGTGAGGGCTTGCTGTCGTAGCTACTCAAGAAGCTCAAGAGCAGCCACAAAGGTCCACGACCATTGAAGGGATTTTTCCGTAGATTATCTGCTCACGGTCATTGAAATACAGCATGTTTATGGGTGACATCTTGGTGGGTGTGCAGCAGGGGCCTACGCTGCCCCGAGGGTTGGCCTTGTTGACGATGTGACTGTGGGGGTACTTCTGCACACATTCACCGGAGCAGTAATTGGCCTTGTAGCGCTTGGGAGCAATTATCCAGTCCCAACCGAATTCCTCGAAGTCAACGGTGAGTGGATACCGGCAGCAGCGTGACTCGGTGGAATGCTCATCACAATCGAGGCCGGTGTCCCGTCTGGTCCGCTTGCCAGTGTCTGATATTTTCACCTCCAGGAAGGGTTGCTGAAAGGGCGTACGTAGGAATGATTAGCTGAGTCATTAAGCACATACAGTGCAATTAAGCACATACTTGACATTAATTGCAATAACAAGCCAAACAAGCCTTACCAATCAAATGTTCAAGCGTATTATGGCTCTTTGTGGAGTTTGAACATACCTTGTCCTCCAAAATATCTTAAATTGTGTTTTGAAGATGAACGAAGGTCTTACGGTTTGGAACGACATGCGGGTGACTAATTAATGACCAAATGTTATCCATTTTTGGATGAACTATCCCTTTAATTAGTTGGTTCACGTGTGTATGATCAGGGTTGGAGCTACACTTTCATAAATCTTTGGCAGATCAAAGTTTGTCCAGCATTTGACAAGCCAAATATACTTTGTTATCTCCTAAAGAAGCATGGACCTAAGTACCAATGCATGCAATGACTTACCAGTCCTTCTTCTCCAGATTCTGCGGAGGTCACAGCCAAATCATTCCCATTTGCATCAAAGGCCTTGATTTCTATCCCAAAGTGACTCTCAGGCTGTTTGAGCCACAACTGCAACAGCTGCTTCATGTTGATGTGCTGCCAGGAGTTTGTCCGGGCATTCACATCAATTTTTTGGGCTCGTATTCTTGAGTGGTTGCTCCCTTCAGATAAAGACTTTAGGTGAGATATCTGGATGAAGACTGTGGTTGGCTCCTCAGCTGGTCGGAGGTAGATCCAGAGCAGGGCCTTGAGGATGCTGTTAGGCATAATCTTTGGGCTCAGTGAGAACATGCAACACTTCGGCATTCCCTCAAGATGTGTGAAGGCTTGAGCTGCAAAGTATTAAATTTACTAAGACCATGTACACCTTTTTCACCTTACACTCTCAGAAAATAAACTGTGCAAAAATTGTACCTTTGGGCAGGGTTCCTCAAATCCATCCTGGAGGGCCACTGCCCTGCAGAGTTTAGCTCAAACCCTCTTCAAACTTACTTACCTGTGATTTTCTAGAGATCCTGAAGAACTTGATGAGCTTGCTCAGGTGTGTTTGATTAAGGTTAGAGTTAAACTCTGCAGGGCATTGGCCCTCCTGGGCAAGATTTGAGGAACCCTGCTTTAGGGGTACAAGAAATCGTTGCTAGGTCAGTACCCTTAAATGAAACTTAGCAGCTTATTTACTCCTAAAGGTTCACAGTAGTACCTTAAGGGTACATATTACTACTCGAATGTACTAATATGCACCTTTCAAAGGTAGATAAGCTTCAAAGTTGTCCCTTTAAGAGTACAACAGCCCCACTGACAAGATGTTGCACCATCCCTAAACAAAGCAAATATGCTCCTGGGAACCCTTTCCTGCAAATTTTAGTTCCAACCCTAAAAAAACCGATCACCTGAAAATTCCAGGTAGGTATGTTTTATTAGTACATTTGGAATTAAAATCTCCAGGGGCTGCCAAAATCCTATTATTGCTAGAGCTACTGCTACAAAATTAAAATTCTCCAAGCAGTATAAGAACCTTTATTAATCTTTCTTTACTCTCTTTTTCTGCTGACACTGTTGGAAAATATAAATCACCACAGTTCGATGTAACATTAATGGAGGAACTACTGTATTTTGGCAGAAACTAAGGTTTCCATTGAAACTCTTTGAAAAGAGCCCTTATTTTCACAGGCAAATGTGCTTTGTATGTTTCCTCTTGGTGCTCAGCTTTGCGTAAAACAAGGTCTGTTGCCTTTGGCCATCGTCCAACAACAGCTGAATGAATGAACCATAGTCGGTTCATAGTCAACCCTTTCAGATAATACAATGGCCCTCAAATGTATTTAGACACTTAAGCCACACTTCAAAAAGTATGAATGTCATTGCATTCAATAACAAAATAACAAACAAAGTAGCATCTGCAAATGATGGTCGAACTTTCACAGAAGTAACATTCTAAGTGTGACTTTTGTGTCCACATACGTTTGTGGTCATTCTATATTGCAGTGCATCTTGGTACTTACGTTCTGTGGCCATGGTAATGATGGTCTCACTGCTGCCTTGTTCCTCATCCTCACTAATGCCTCCGTTCTGGTCGTACTGATTCAGGAGCTCCTGCAGAGGAGGTGCCTTGGGTAAGAGTAGCTTGACCGTGTCTCTGCTGATATTCGGAGCTTGTTCTAGACGCAGGATGCTCAAAATCTGAGACTTAATGGAGTGCAGGCGCATGAGTTTACTCTGCTGTCTAAACTGACAGGTCGTGCATTGGTCGTTGTCTTCTCCAGGTGTCACAAATGCTTGCGATGTTGTTGTTGTTGCTGCTGTTAAGCTCAAGGTCTGACTGTGAGACCCCAACACACTCCAAAAGCTCAGATAAAGAAGGATAAACATGTTTTCTGATGCGTCTTTGCAGACGTTTACGCATTTGGAAACAGAGGGCCTTTATGCAATCTCTCCAAACAGCACCGGACAGATGTTCAGCCTCCCAGGCAGTTTTATACTTAAGATTCCCTGCTGTTAGATATCGTATGATTGGTGGGATTGATAGGAACAAGTCCAGATGAGACAGCGCAGAAAGGTTCAGGACTTTAGGTTTTGATTTGAGGATTTTCAGTTGTATTTGTTTTGTTCCATAAATTTTTTTATGCAAATACCCTAAATATCATACGAATTTAATTAGATAATTCATAATTATCGATTCAATTCTGATGCACCCAAGTGCTACTGAGAGGGTGTTCTGAGTGTTCTTTTTGGAGTGTTTGCATGTTGTGCATTATGGGTATTTGCTAGGGTGGTTGCTAGGTTAGTTGTTACGTAGGTTGCTCTCAAAGCTTTCAGCAGTGTTATATGTGGTTTGATAGAATTTCTAGCTGGTTGCTACGAGGTTGATAGAGAGAATTTTATCCTGTTGCTATGTAATTTCTAGGGTAATTTCTTTTCAGGATGTCATCATGTTGTTGCTTGGGTGTTATAGTTAATGTTATCAGTGTTGGGAAAGTTACTTTGCAAATGTAATAGGTTACAGATTACAAGCTACCTTATTTAAAATGTAATAAGTGGTGTAACTATTTCGATTACTTTTAAAGTAATGTTACTGATTAAATTTGATTTCTTTTTGATTACCTTTCTAAATTTCTAATGGATGTTTTTAACTGTTAATCATTTTCAAACATTTTATGCAGGCAGGGTTAAACTCAGAATACCATCACTTTATTAAATGGCCTTTAAATGGCAGGAGGCATCGTGCACATCAAAAACAGGCAAAGCAACAAATTAATATTATTCAACTTATCCTAACTTTTTACAGAAAATATTCAGATGTAACCCCCTTTGTAATCATTAACATTTTCTTAAGTAACTGTAATAGATTACAGTTACATTTATTTTGTAATTAACCCTTTGATGCACACGCTATGAAAACCCCTTCTAATGCGCAACATGGGTCTAAAATGACCCGTTTTCATTTGTTATTTCATGCCTCGCTTCCCAGTAACCCTTATACCTTGATTAGCTTGTTCAGGTGTGTTTGATTAGGGTTGGAGCTTTAAGCTGGCTGCACACTATACGATTTTCAAATCTTAAACGATTCTAAACTATGGGAGACAACAGACATGAAGACAGTTCAACCGATTTTTAGCCTTATAAGGCTGGCTGCAGACTAGAGGATTTTAAGGCCGATTTTAAGCCGATTTGCACCCCCGCCCAATTCGCGGCTTGTTAGAATGAAAAAATAGTAATTATTGTTGTACAGTGTGACAAAAATTACGCTGTGTTGATGTGCGTATGCCCAGTAGCGCCATACGTATCCCTTCTAGCCTTAACCGGTGTGCAGCCACAAACATGACGTGAAAGCAGAGAATATCATCCATATTCTTTTCTATACTTTGTTTTTCACTGTGAAACAGAATACACGCCAGCAGAACCAGCTGACAATGTTGATTGTCCTCTATTTGTTTTTCTTCTCTAGTCACATTTGATCTTGCGAGTGTCAGTGAGATCTCGTGTGACTGTGAAATCGTTCCTACAATCATCAAGTGTGTGGTCTCCTGGTCTGGTTGAATTGTCTGGTGTGTGCGTTCAGAGGATTATAAGGCTAAAAATCAGTTGAACTGTCTTCATGTCTGTGGTCTCCCATGGTTTTAAAATCTGTTAAGATTTGAAAATCGTCTAGTGTGCTGCCAGCTTAAGTCTGCAGGACTGTGGCTCTCCAGGACCAACATTGGCTGCTCCTGGTGTAGGCATTCAGAGTGGTAACATCCAGCACATGTTCTCTGCTTACATGAGTAGATGCAAACCATTTTTACTCAATCTATTGGACTGGGTCTGAGTTTCCTCTTCAGAGAACTCATCAGACAAGTCTTCAGTGTCATCACAGAGTCTTCTTCATCTAGGAGAGCTGGATTTACACCCACAACTCCAGATTGACCCTGTGGCACATAGTCTAGGTCATAAGCATCAGATATTTCAGACTCTGTATCAGGACTAAGAATTGTCTGATCTTCCTCATCATGCAGCATCTCTATAAATATTTCAGCCGTTAATCTAGAATATCTGGGCTCAGCCATACTAACACTCTGGATAAAGAAAATCAAAAGAAAAATGTTCAAATGCACAACAAGCAGTTGATCCATGTATACACTGATTATATGTTCGTTGTCAGACAGAAACCGTGTATGTCCAAAACCACTACTTTTCAGAAACACTGACAGACATAAAAGGTGACCAATAGCACTGATTTATGACAAAAAATGAAAATGATGAAATATGGAGATACTAGGTTTCTGCCTGACAGCAATGATATATACTTGTATGTATTATATTATTTTGACTCTTATTTTGTTGACCTAGCTAACATTAGTTATCTAAAATGGAATATATTAACAACAAACTAGTTAATAGTATTGGACATTTAAAGGTCAAGGTAACCTTGGCCTAACATTCAAATATTATGTCCAGTTATCTTCCACAGTATATCAAATATTTTCTGTGGTAATAAATTATAAAATAAGACTAAATGCATCAATTATACGAAAGATACCATGTTGAGTTGTGAAATGTGGGGCAGGTGAATAGTTTTCTGCAGTAAATATGTTCCTACTTGCAAAAAAATTGCAAATAATCAAAGGTTTCTATATGGGTCATTTTTGACCCATGTGTGTAAAACTGATATAGAAATACAAAAACTGTGTTTTTTTATAAAGTGAAGAAAGGAAAAATAAACAATGATTTGTGGAAATCAAAAACAAGATATTTAATGAATACCTGGAAAAATAAATGATAAAATGCATTTCTTTTAAATATTCAGCAAAGATTCACTCAGCCATGACTGAAATAACATAGGAAATTAATACGGGTCATTTTAGACCCATGTTGTGCATTAGAAGGGTAGTGACACAAAAACGATTTTTATTCAAAAATAAGAATATGTGATGATCAAAAACAAGTTAATTGAGAAATTCCTGGAATTCTGAATGATGAAATGAATTTTATGCAAAGATATAGAAAAAATAAACTCAGTTGGGTCACTTTAGACCCATGTAGTGCATCAAAGGGTTAAATTACGTAATCCCGTTACATGTAACTAGTTACTCCCCAACACTGAGTGTTATATAGTGTTAGAGTTGGGTTGCTATGTTGTTTATGAAAGGTTTTTAAAGTGTTGCTATATGGTTGATATAGTGTTTCTATGGGTTTTGAGTGTTTTTAGCTTGACGTTATACAGTTGACCCATCACGCAGAGCTTGATTGACAGGTGATCATAATGCCATTTTTGTCCGACAAACAAACCAGACAGGAGAGTAGATTAACGTTGGTGGACTTGAACTTGAAAAACAGAGTATTGACGTCTTTTCGCGGCTGAAACAATATACCTTCTGATGTTCATTCATGTTTATTTCACGCTATAACTACTAAAGAGGAAGCGATGATTGGTTCACGTGCAGCTTGAACTACAGCGATCTGTCACAACACATTAAAGGGATAGTTCACCCAAAAATGAAAATCCTGCCATTAATTACTCACCCTCATGTTGTTCCAAACCCATAAGACCGTTCATCTTCGGAACACAAATTACAAAGACGTAGGTTAGGTTGTTTTAAGTGTGTATCCAAGTGTTTGATAGTGTTTTATACAAAATATTTTCTGCATTAACACCTGTAAATGGGTGTATGAGGAAACAGCACCATTTTTATATTGGCGAATGGGCTTTCTTCACTTTTAGACCACAGTTATAGCTTGTAGCATTGTGTTTTGGTGATGGATTGCCTCTGGAATATGCAGAGCTGGTGACTGAGGACATTATTGCCACAGCTGTTCTGTAGCAACTGCAGATACAGATGCCTCTGCTCTATCTATCTCTCTTTTTTCCAGCAGTGCAGCTTTAATAGATGCATAAATAACAACAGATGACAGCTAGGCAAGGACAGAGGAAGTGGGATATTAAGGGTGGCCTTTGGTGGGTCAGTCACAGCACCACCTGCTGGTGGATCATCAAGGTCTTTCAGAACAAACAAAAACTAACACTCCTCAGAGAGATAAAAGCAGGTGTAATGGAGAATAAAGCTGTGTTTTAATGAGATATTTGGAAAGATCAAGCCAAATTGATTAATCTGTTGGATATTTGTTCAGTTCATTGGGTGCATGTTACTCTACATCTTGTGATAGTAAAAACAGCTTGGTGTGTTTACTATCATTACAACTATGAGATCTACATTGCGTTCAGACAATGGGCGAGTCTGCTTATTCAAAATACGAAAGCACAAACAACAACTCTTCTTTTGTTAGTTTTTTTAATTAATGAAAAATGTCAGGCTCTTTTGCATACCTAAAGAGTGTTACATTACAGTTAATTGATTACATTATCAGTTACTTGGAAATGGCAAGAAAGGTATTTCTACACTGTCTGTTGAAATATGAGACATATGAGACAGTGTCTGTGCCATCCTTGTTGCTATTATCCTAAGATATTTTGGATGGTTGCCAATGTGTTGAAAAGTTGTTTCTATGGTCTTCTGGCTGTTTACTTATGTCAAAAAAGCACATCCACACTTCTGGTCCCACCTTTAGTTGTAAGTGTTTTCGCCAAAATCTCTCTCCTGAACAAGCCGCACAATTTTTATTTATCATTCATGTTTGTAAAGTGGTTATAAAGTGCGATTAATGCACTTACGATGGGAGTCTGTGGGTTGTGCACAAGAGGGTTTTAAGTTGCACATCAGTCTTCATTTGATTTGTTGTAAGTTACAGTCTGCATCATTTCCTCTGGTCGGCCGTCTGCAGCGCTATGTTAGCGTTTTCTCTGGCGTTCTTTAACAGCGCAGACACTTTCGTTTCAGTCTAAAAAGCAACAAACCACAAAAACTACCATGATCACCAGGAACAATTCCAATTGGCTCTTTGACATTTATGAGTTCCTCAAAACAAGTTTCGTATCACTTAACGTGGTTCTTAAATGCAGAAAAAAGTGTGGGTTATTAAAATGCACTATGGGAGCCCTGACCTAGATTTACAATAGCAGTTGAATGTTTTCTGATACTCACGGCAGCCCTGAATGAAGCATCCTTGATGTCCTTCAGGTTTATAATAACATTGTAATACGCTCCAAATACTGCTGTTTCCAAAGCTTTCGCTGCTACCTGCACATGACGGTAATCATGCATTTAAATAAATGCTGATATCAGCTTATTTATGACCGTCAAAGTCATGTTATTTTTCATTTTTCCAAATGCAAAATCAGCATTTTACTCTCAGTGGAAAGTGCTTTGCTTGAAAGGATGTTTTTTCGTTTTGTGTGTGTCATCACAACCATAAAAAATTACATGTTTTCATTTTTTTTATAGTCCAGTCTCACCTGAATGTCTGATTTACATGCCACATTTCCGTATTTTACCATCTCTTTGAGAACGGGCCACAGTGTGTTTATTCTCTCAGCCAGAGACAAAGGGACACCCACCGCTGCCTTCAAACCCTCCTGCATGGCTTCCTCCCTCCTGTACAGTCAAAGAACAACATTCAGTTATTCAGTTCCACCTTAAAATAAATAGAAATTTGGAAAGGTTGTCTTAGCTACAGTGCCATGTTTATGTGTGTTTTTGCCAATGCAATTGTAATTTGCATTCTACAACTAAAGAGGAATTTACTTTGGCAGTCAAATGCAAGTTGTGTACCGTGGTAGTTATATCATCAGGCTGTACTCTGCAAATATATGTCTAGTCTTTCCTGTTTCTTTTTGTGAAGCATGAAATGCTTAAACTGGTTTAACATGATACAGAATGTACCTTAGTTTTCGGGTGACATGTATTGTCTCTAGTTTGATGGATTGGAAGGATGTTTTTGTTTGTTTGAACTTCACAGAGGCGATTAACTGTACCTTTTGAGTTCCTCAGGTGCGCCTTTGGGCAATTTCAGAGCAGCCTGTAATGAAAATCACGCAAGAAAATAATTAGCACATTCTTTGTGCATGACAAGGAGAAATCATCTAGACATATTTTACAGCAATTTTATATGTACCATGTAGCTGTTAAAAGCCATTGAATCAGCGTCCACTTTTAATAGTAAGTCGTTCATGGCTTCATGAAATGGAGGAATGAGTTTCCTCATGTCCGCATCCAGAGACTCAAACTGCTTCTTCCCGTATGTCATCTGACCGACCATGCAACCCAGAGCTGCACCCTTACAATGAGACAAATACACATAAAGATAAATAATATATATAATATATAATGCAATTATTATATATTCAGAATATATACGTGTGTGTGTGTATGTGTGTGTGTGTGTGTGTGTGTGTATATATATATATATATATTCTGAAAAATAAACTAAAAAAACGATAAAAAATAGTTTTTATTAATATATATAGTGTACAACATATAGAATATACATAATATAAGAACGCAAAATATACATAATATATTGTATAATGTATTATGTCCTCTCTCTCTATACTGTGTGTGTGTGTGTGTGTGTATATATATATATATATATATATATATATATATATATATATATATATATTCAATTTTAAAATACATATAAAATAAAAGTATTAGGATAATTTATGAATATTATATATGAATATTTATTTAAAGATGGTATGCAATATACTATAAATCCTATATATTTAAAATACATATAAATATTATATATTAAATATATTATAATTATGATAATTCTTTTCTTTTTTAAAATATAGGCCCATATATATGTGTGTGTGTGTGTATATATATATATATATATATATATATATATATATATATATATAATTATATGAATATTCATATATTCGTTTAAAATGTTATAATACTATAAATACCTTAGAAAACACTGCATGTATGTGTGTTTATATATGATGTATAAATGTTATGAATCAAAATTAGTATTTTTCATATTATGTGTGTGTGTGTGTGTGTCTATATATATATATATATATATATAGACACACACACTAACAAATTATTTTAAAAACTTTTAAATATTAATAAAAATATAGTTAAACACTGTATTTTTTAATACAGTGTATATTAAAATACATATTTTATATTATATATTTTAAATATATTAATAAAAATATAATATTTTTATTAATATATTTAAAAATATGTAATATAAATATACAAATATATAATAGAAATTTACAAATAATACAATCAGTATATAAAAATATACAGTCAGTATGAAAATTTAAGGTAATTCTATATATAAATTAATATAAATATAAATAATAAAATCATAATCTTCATGATTACCATAGCAGCGATTGCAGCAGAAACGGACCCTCCACCAGGAGCCGCTGTTCTGGCCCCAACACTGTGGATGAACTTCTGTAGAGACAGAGACACAAGCCGGCCATCGTCCTGATTGTCCCGTACCATATACCTAAACTCAGCATCAACCAATCAGATACAGTGCTCCTGTTAGACATCACTGAGAAGCCAAACAGAAAAAGAATGTCAATTATTTTCACTATAAATAATGCATCTTGGGTCTTACTCTATGATTCTCTCCTTTGGAACAAATGGCCCCAAGGAGTCGAGTCCTAATTTGCTGATAACCTGACAGAATAATGAAAGAGGAATGAAATCAGACCTTTTTTTTTTTTTGCTGCTGTGTTGAATGTTTGACCGTGTTCATTTTAACCCACCAGTCGGATTTTGTGCTCCTCTTCCATAATGAAGAGCTTTTCTTTTTGGATGTAGAAGTCCGCACAGTCCAGCATCGCCTTCAGAGGAATCAGACCGACTATCTGGGACCCCACCACTGGAAGGTTCAAATCCTGGACAGGTAGAACAAACACAAATCCGATTCACTTCTCATTCAATTTCAAATGATTCTGATTCAGGTTTGAAAATGAACTCGCCTTGGCATCTCTACAGATCTCCTCATAGACCATGTGCATGGGCGTCACCTCAAAGTCCAGGATGTTGGTGGACACCTGAGCAAGGTTGGCCTCTTCCAAGTACCATCCCATTCCCTGAACCTTTCTCAGAAGCCCAGGCTGCAGAAGGAACATTCAGTGAATTAACAGGAATAAGAACATAATCAAATCCTCAGGGAAGTGATACGTATAATTAGGTCAGATTGCCTTTATTCTCAAGTTCGAGATTTGACGCACACTGAAAACCTAGACCGACCCAGTGACGTCACACACAGACATACCTGATCTTTTCCACGGCCCTGTTCTCTAATATCCAGTGCGATTCTGTGAGCCTGTTCCTTAGTGCTCAGAAGGTTCACGTTGTAGGCGATGAGAAACTTTCGGGCGCCGGTGACTGTGGCGCCCCAAGAAGGGACGAAGGTGGCAGGGCCGTATTCAGGGGCCCAATCGCTCTTTTTTAACTGGGGAAAGAGGTCCAAAAAATAAAATACATTTCTTGAACTTAAGGTGTTTACACATACATGGCACATAAAGCAGTACTGTTCCTCAGAATTTAGAAAACATGTATGAAGACTAAAAATTTTGATGCAAAAGCTTTGCATATGCATACATCCGAATGAGAAAGTGTGCCCAAACTATACTTCAGTTTTGACGTTACGGTAGAAATTCCCCTACGCACCTGACTCACATTAAACCTGGTGTTTCCCAACACCAAAAATTATCCTTGGGTGACTTCTCTGGCCACAATAGCAATAGCTCTGACTGCACTGGAGAACCAGTTTAACCAATTCAGTAAAAAATTACAGCTACCCAACATCTAAGAGTCTCACTGAGTCAGACGATGTCTTGAATCCTTATGAACCTTATCACTTGGGACTAAGAAATCTAGGTTCCCCCCCCCCCTCCCCGAGTGAAAAGGGTACAACAGTTTATAAAGAATAGGCACATGGCAAAGATAATATGATTACGCAGCATTTTCCTCTAAAATGATTGGTTATTTTTATATGTCAGCTCAGCAACCCCTTCCCCTTCTCTTACTGGCAAAGACAAATTTGGTTTTTGATTACCTCAGCTTGTTACTCAAATCATGAGTTCTTATGCTTATTAATATTTTCAGACAGACCTAGCTGTCTGGTCCATATGCATCCGTTATTATAGTGTTGGAACCATAGACTTTAAAAAATATGGACGACGAGTCTCTACTTTCTTCCACTATAGAAAAGTGAAGCCAAAACATCCCTGTATGATCCCTGTCATCTTGTGAAAATGCCGTTATTTGGAGCCAGAGTCTACGCAGGAGTAATCGTGAGGTGAAGCTACGGTATCAAAGTCCCGCCCAAACTCCCACAGACCCAATCACGAGCTCCCAATCATGACACCACACCCCATTTTTATAGCATCAAATAGGCTAACTAACTAAAAGTAAACCTATTAGAAAACATACATTTGAACATACATTAGCGCAGGGATGGGTAGCTGGTAGCTGGTGGCCCATGGCAATGTATTTAAATAGGCTACGTCCCGCTGGACCATATAATACTCGGACGATCAATTATAAAACATTTGAAAATCACGGAAAGATTGCTTTCAGTTTATGACGTTAATACTAACCCCAACCAGGAGAGGTCGCTAGTTTCTAGCTACTCCCCGTATTAATTACAGCGTAGTAGGATGTGCATGTTAATGTAATCATTCATTAACATTATTAGCAAAAATAAATGAAAAATTGACAATAAAAATCATATTTTTCAGGCAAGATGGTAAACAACAACGCGAACACTTAGCATACAGCCGAATATGAAAACGTGTGCGAAAACAGGCATTCGACATTTGTGCACTAGAAAGTTTCATTCTTGAGCAGTCATGACTTTTTCTGTCCAGAAGTTTTGAGCATTTAAAAATGTCTTCGTAAACATTTAAACTAAAGCTTAAAGTATACTTTAGTTTTGACGTGAATGCTTAGCGTATGCATACTGCCGAACACGTAGCCTTTCAAACTATAACACACTAGTTAAGTTTCAACCCTGTCCAGTTTGAAGCATATACACATCACTAAATGCTAAAGTGTGTACAAAACTCCACGAAAACTATACTCAATTTGATAGCATGCACGAAAACAGGTGCTCGAAACGTGCACTAGAATGCAGTGTTGGGGTTAACGCATTACAAAGTAACACAAGTTACGTAATCAGATAACTTTTTCAAGTAAATAGTAAAGTAATGCATTACTTTTAAATTTACAACAGCACATCTGAGTTACTCTGTTAAAGTTGTAAAGTATCACAACACGAGTTACTTTGTTTTCCCATTTATTCACTGACAGCTCTCCTGTCCCTGTATTGAGAGAAACTGGGCCAAAACAGTTGCCAAAAATATAACTTTTAACAAGTAAGCAAGCCCAGGTGACAAAAAGTAACTGAATTCATTACTTTCTATAAAAAGTAACTAAGTAACTCAATTAGTTACTTTTTCATGCAATAACACAATATTGTAATGCATTACTTTTAAAAAGTAATTTTCTCCAAAACTGCTAGAATGTTTTATCCTTTGCCACTGTTTACACTATTTCTCTCCAGAAGTTATAAGCAATAAAAACAGGCATTATGAACAGAAGTTATAAGCGATAAAATTGCAAACTGGCTGGGCCAGTGTTGCCACCTTGAGGGCAAACCAATTAATTATTGCAAAAAATGACAGAGAAACTAAATTGTTGGAATGACTTTCAGAGCGTTTTTTTTTTTTTCAGATGACGAATGATAAAAACATTGACAGCCGATCAGAATCCATCCTGCTTTGACGAGCTCAAGTATTTGAAGTGACACTGCAGTACGTGCTTATAATAAACAGAAAGTTATTGTACACTAATGTGGACACTAATATAGTTAGCGTACTTGGTGTGAACGGGCCTTAAGAAGATCGTAAAGATCGTGAAGGTCTACGAGGCCTAAGAAGTGAACAGAATTGAGGTCTAGATGAGTTCTTACCTTCTCAGGTAATGCTTCGTATTCCCCTGCACGGACAGAGGGAAGTGACCTTCTGCTCTCTTTTCTAGCCGCCTCTCCGTAGAGATAGACTAAAAGACGAGAAACAAAGGAGCATGGAGGTCAAAACTGAAGCAATTCTCAAATAATTTAGCTAACAAACAGCATGACCTTTGCTTGTACAAACACACCAGGCACATTGAGCATGTCTGATAATCTCTGGCCAAATTCATTGGCACACTGTACACACTCCTCCATGCTGACGTTCTGCACCGGTATAAAGGGACACACGTCCATCGCACCCATCCGAGGGTGTTCGCCTGTTCAAAAACATCATTTTTACAAACCATGTGAAAAATGATATGTCTACATCTGCTAGTATCTCCACAGCTGTACCTGAGTGTTTGGTCATGTCTATGAGTTTAAACGCAACACGGGCGGCATTCAGCGCCCCCTCAATGACAGCCATGGGTGGCCCCACAAAAGTGTACACCGTCCTGTTTGTTGAAGACCCTGGGTCCACGTCCAGCAAACTGCAGCCCTCCGTGGCAGAGATGGCATCGGCTATGGCATCAATGACCTGGATATTACATATTGGTTAAAATATTGCATTGGTCAAAACTTTGTGTAGCTTATTAATGTAAATAAAAAATAATAAATTCTATAATATAAAATAAAGGGACACGCAAAGTTTGCAATACAAAAATGCTAATAGTTTAATGATTTTTTTTTCAGTTTTCTAAAGTGTGCAATTGATTCACTACATTTCAAAACAATTAATGCAAAAGGTACATTAAGGTGAATACACTGACTTTTAATGCACTTTCACAGTCTTTTGGCATTTTTTTGTTTACTTGGCCTTAATTTATAAACAATAGACCTACTAAACAATAATTTATTTCAGAAAATAAGTGTTCGATTCACTAAAAGAACTGCCTTTACAGGAATCGGACTACAGTGGTCATGCTGTGAATTAAGAAGAACCGACTCATTATAGTGATTCGTTTGGGAAACCGATTCACAGCTTGTGTTTGTGTTTGATTCAAATACAGTAAATTTATACGGTTTACTGCACTTTCTTATTTTTCTAGTTATTGACAAACAGCGGAATCAGAAGTCTTGCACATTACTTTTGCATTGAAAAGTAAGTGGTTACATTAGCTGTGTTGCCGCTTGATAAAGTTCAGGCCACATCGACAGAAGAACCGTTAACAGAACCGAATGACTTTTTCAGTGGAACCAGTCTGTGTGTTTACCTTACCTCCTTGTTACGCCCCTCTGAGAAATTGGGTACACATTCCACCAGTTTAGCCATGACTGCAAGAAAACACAAACATTCCTCACACACACTCGTCTACTGACTACCCTGGCTCCCAAACGTGGAACCTATAAAGCATTGGCAAACATATCTTTTGAATAATTAACCTGTCCTCTGGGCTGGATTTAGGTCATTTGGCAATGATTCTCTTGTCTTCATAGATAACTACTTTTGGGGAGGGTTTCTCATCAAACATTGTTCAGACTTTGGGAAACCCTCCCAAAAAAGTCAGAATACATTGGCATTTTTTAAAACGGCTTGGTTAAAAATTGAGGCATGAACATGACATTTGGTCTTTCAGCAGTATGTAGCAACTAATACAAATAAAACTTGATAAGACAGACAGTTTAATAGATGACTCTCAAAACCTCCCAAAGCAGAACATCATGTCCAGAACACGGGCTGTGATGTCTGGTTAATGAACGATCCAGAAAGGGGCCAAAGAGCTGGAAGAGGAGGACAACTTTACCCCTTGCCCATGGTTTTGGATGGGACACAAATACCCTTTTGTCAAAGTAACACTGACATTATGCAAGAATGTGACATTCAGTAACATGAATTTTAAGGATGTTTTTCAATTATTATTATTATTATTAATGATATTAGTATTACAGTTATAGTAATATCAATAATAATTATTATTAAAAATGATATTACATTACATATTTGTTATATAATTATTATCATAATATCAACCTCTATAATAACAACATCTATCTATCTATCTATCTATCTATCTATCTATCTATCTATCTATCTATCTATCTATCTATCTATCTATCTATCTATAATTTTATGTACTAATATTACAGCAATTCTATTTTTAATTTTAATAATAATACTATTATTATTATTATATTAGTATTACAGTTAGTCATATCAATAATAATTATTATTAAATATTATATTATATAATTATATATTAATAATAATAATATCAACAGATATAATAACAATAACCTATCTATCTATCTATCTATCTATCTATCTATCTATCTATCTATCTATCTATCTATCTATCTATCTATCTAATTTTATGTAATAGTATTACAGTAATTCTATTTTTAATTTTAATAATAATAAAATAAAATTATTATTCTTATATTAATAATTATGATATTAGTATTACAGTTATAATAATAATGATTAAATATTATATTATATAATTATATATTAATAATTATAATATTATATCAACATCTATAATAACAACAACTCTATCTATCTATCTATCATTTTATGTAATAATATTACAGCAATTCTATTTTTAATTTTAATAATAATAATATTATTATTATTATATTATAATAATTATTACTGCACATTTTATTAATAAACAGAGTCAGGTTGGGGGCAGCAATGAACACTAGACCCGTTGTTACCAGCCATAAACTTACGCCGAAGAAGAAAAGCCCACCGGAAGAGTACCGAAGAAGAAGCAGCAGCAGCGGAAGGCGGTTGTTTTATCTTAGCTTGTTTGCTTATGTAAACCGATTTATTTCTCTTTGTTTTGACAACTACAGCTCACTTTTACTCTGGAGATCACAATAAAGTGATAGGGAGGATGTTGGCTACAGGAACGGTGAGTTTTTGCGGGGTTTTGGGTGCTTTACGCTTGTTTATGCTGGGGCCTCGTAGAGCTAACGGCTAAAGCTAATGCAGTCAGTTACTATGGTGATATATTAAAACTTATACGCTGCTTTATATTAGGATATGATTATGTATCTTGCGTAGTGTGAGTTTATATATTTATTAGAGTATCTTATGTTTGAAGTAAGAGTCTTAAAAAAATGACTGGTCTACTGAGTTTTCACGTGTAACGTTACTGTTTGTAAACATGTGTTTTCATTAGTTATGAATGTGCGATTAATAATTGTATACTAATTAACTATACAAAAGAAACTATTTATACAGAATATGAGTAGTGTTTTTTCATTTTTCTTTTGCGGTTTCTTGTGGAAAAAGTTGTATTGTCCAGTATTAATTAAAAGTAGTAATAACGATTAATTGCTGTAGTTTATAGAGCATTTTTAGACAGGATTATAAGAAAGTGCATAAATAAACAGATAATAAAACTAAACATTTAAAGAAATCAAATCTTTAAGTTTATGTAAGAATGATTAAATTGAATTATAAAGTATATAATCAAATATAATCAATTAATTATATAAAATAAGCGTTTCAATTAAGGTGCAATTGAAGAGAATGCACATAACACATGCATTTTTAATAATAACAATAAATATTAGCTCTAGTATACATCGGTTGATGAGTTAATCTCTGTAATCTTGGTCGTATAGACTGTAACCACGGCGGGTCTGACACAGGTGGACCGTGAGAAGATCTATCAATGGATCAACGAGCTCTCCAGCCCTGAAACGCGTGAGAATGCCCTGCTGGAGCTCAGCAAGAAGAGGGAGTCTGTGGCGGATCTGGCCCCGATGCTCTGGCACTCCTGCGGTACTATAGCGGCTCTCCTGCAGGTGCCTGCCAATCACTTCAGGCTCAGTTTAACACACAATATTATGGGTGTATATGTTCTATTTTAGTGATGCACCAAAATAAGGACTTAATTTAGATCTATATATTGTCATTTTATTTAAACAATAGCCTAGTTTATAAAATATAGTTTAAATAAAATTACAGCTGTGTAGGCAAAATCTGTAGTGTAAAAATTAAATAAAAAAAATAATTACATTAATAAAGTGTTAATATTTACATTAAATAAAATGTTTTATTTTGCTGAAAAAAAAAAAAATTAAAACTGATGAATTAACAAGTAAGGAAAATACAGTATGTAAAAAAAAAAGTGTAAATTCAAAAATTGGGAATTTTACCGCATTTTTATTGATTTAATGGATTTTTTTCAACTTATACATTCAGCCAAATATTTTTGAATGAAAATGATTGACATTTGGCAGTAAAATAATACTTACTTAAAATGATCAAAATTAATTAATTAATTAATGAAAACAGAGTATAACAGTTTCCACTCAATGATAGAAAATTACAAATATTATTTAAAAATTGCAATTAAAAAAAATAATATATATATATATATATAAGTGATTTGTAACTGCCTTTTTATTGACTGATTTGTTTCAGTTCATAAGTTTGATCTTTTTTTGGAACTCAATGACGTTTGACAGTAAAACAATTCTTAAAATATTCAGATATTATTTTAAATTTTAGAAAGAGTGACAATAATGTGTAAATATGATTATAATTATAATACATCATGTGCACATTTTTTGAATATTATCATTATTTTTTAAATTAAGTATATTTGTAATTACTGAAAATACAATATAAAATTTTGCAATTGATTATACAAAAAAAATTTTTTTTTAAATAAATTGTAATTTTTATTATAGAAAGTAATTTGTAACTTTTTATTGATTTAACTGATTTTTGAATGTAAAAATTGTCAACCTTTTTTATGGGATGAAAATGAATTACATTTGACAGTAAAAGAATCAGTTCAAAATTGTCATTCACATTAACTCAAATATTAGAAAAAGTAAAGGGGGGGGGGATACATACAATAAATAATAATATTATCATTAATAATAATAATAATAACAACAAAACTTTCAAATCCCAGATTTTATAAAAAAAAAAGGTGTCCTTAAATGTTTTTCTTATTTTTACAGGAGATTGTGAACATCTACCCATCCATAAACCCCCCGACACTGACAGCACATCAGTCTAATCGAGTGTGTAACGCTTTAGCACTGCTGCAGTGTGTGGCCTCCCACGTAGAGACACGGTAACTCACTTCCTGTACACACAGGAAATGACACACTATTATTAATCCTGTCCCACACTGACTGTTTTCCCCTTTTTTTGTCTTTCATCCTTAGCTCTGCTTTCCTGGCAGCTCACATCCCTCTGTTTCTGTATCCCTTCCTGCACACGGTCAGTAAAACTCGCCCCTTCGAGTACCTGCGGCTCACAAGTCTGGGTGTTATCGGTAAGAAAAGCAGCTAATACAGAAAAAATACTGAACATTGTGTTAGTGTGTATTATAATGTATTTGTCTGATAGGCGCACTAGTGAAAACAGATGAGCAGGAGGTGATCAACTTCCTGTTGACCACAGAAATCATTCCTCTCTGTCTGCGCATCATGGAGTCAGGCAGCGAGCTCTCCAAAACGGTTCGCTTACAAAAATATCACCTAATAACATATATTATTTATAATTATGAGTATAATTGGACATTCAGAAGGATGGATGTGTATCTTTTTTTCTCCTCAGGTGGCCACATTTATACTGCAGAAGATCCTCTTGGATGACACGGGTCTTGCGTATATCTGCCAGACCTACGAACGCTTCTCACACGTTGCCATGATACTGGTGATTCATTATTATTCATCTTATTCATCATTTTCATTATGCTTAATTGACATTTGTTGACATTGAGAGTTGTTGGACAATTAAACACATAATAAACACGGATATCTTATAATATATTTAATTTTATATTTACATTGTTTAATATATTTATTTATATATAAAACTTTATTTAATAATAAAAATCAAATACTTTTATAAATAAAATTATATATTTATTTCGCTTTAACAATAATATGAATATAATTAAATTAAATGATATATATATTTTTTTCACTTTAACAATAATATGAATACAAATGTTATAAATAAATAATATATTTCTTTTTCACTTTATTTAACAATATTAATACAAATAATGTTGTTAAATGTTAAATAAAAATGCAATATAAACTTGCAACATTTTTAATGAATACATATGTTTATTTACATGTTTATTATGAATACACTATTGTAAATTAATGTAAATAAATTATATATATTTTTGGGTTTTACTTTATTTAATAATTATAAATACAAATAATTATAAATATTAAATACAAATACAATATTAATTTGTAACTGTATTTTTGTTTTTTAATGAAAATGAATACATTTGATGGAAATAATTTGAACATATAATCAAATATATCAGTCTTAAATTTAAATATTACAAAAATTGAGGGCAAGTGTAGTAATAATGGTAATATTCATATGTAATGACTCAGTGTGTCATTTTGGAGAACAAAAACAATTGAAAACTTTTAAAGTAATTAAACTAATGAAAATATGGTATAACATTTTTGCATTTCTTTAAAATGATTTAAGTATAAATTATAATTTTGTAATTGCACTTTTTTTGGATGAAAATGAATGATATTTGAAGGTAAGATGCTTTGAAAATAATTTTTATAATAAGTACTCGGATATTAAATTTAAATAAGATAAGAGAGAGGAAAAGTAATAAAAGTGATGATATTTACATGTAACAATGAAAGTGTCATTTTGCAGAAAAAAACAAAACCTGATGAATTAAGTAATGAAAATAATGTAAAGATTTGCATTTAATTACACACAAATAAACTTAAATATTAATAAAACAATGACATTTGTAATTTATAAAGTGATTTGTAATTGCGTTTATTGGTTTAACATTATTTTTATGTATTTATTTTTTGTGCTTTGCCTTGCAGGGGAAGATGGTTCTTCAGTTGTCAAAGGAGCCCTCGGCTCGCCTGCTGAAGCATGTTGTGCGCTGTTATTTACGACTTTCTGACAACTCCAGGTATTTTTTTTTTTTTCGCCAATATTTTCCCTGCTTTTGGAAAATAGGAGGTGCACAAATGTAGCAGTTTGGCAAAGATTAGAATCCTGTTTGTGTTGCCGAATCATTTCAGTTAAATCAGTGTGATTCATCTTTCAAAATAAGTAAGATCAGAAATCATATTTAAACATATAAATCATATTTTGTGTCTCTCAGGGCGAGAGAAGCTCTGCGTCAGTGCCTGCCCGACCAGCTGAAGGACACCACGTTTGCTCAAGTGCTAAAGGACGACTCCACCACCAAACGCTGGCTCGCTCAGCTAGTCAAAAACCTACAGGAAGGACAGGTCACAGACCCCCGCGGCATCCCCTTACCACCTCAGTAACACACACTCGCACTCATCCTAAACCCTCCAGGACGGCCAGCAACACATCAGACTGTTTCAACATACAAGGGCACTTAATATTTTTTGCCAAGAAGCTCAGAAACGGTGCTCAGCATTCACGGTTTGTTTCGAGATATTAAAAATTGACTTTGGACTCCGCTGGACTGAGGAAGAGTCAGTCTCAACCATTATTAGGGTTTTTTCTTTTTCCTCTACGCCTTTTTGATGGAATCAAGAGGAATTGAAAGACTGTTTTGTTTGTATTTTTCATCACAAAAATGTGTAATTTTGAATGCTGTTAAATAAACAGTGTCATGCCATTGGAAATGTCAAGTGAAATTGCCGTCTGCTGTGCTGCCTTTCTGGTCTTTGGGGGCTCAAGCCCCTGCCCTTTTTATAAAATTATTCAAAAGTGCCCCTCTCAGACAAATAGCAATGATATTGTAGTCAATAAAACAAAATGCATTTGAATTATAATTAACATGACAATGTGTACAAAATGGTAACTAATCGCTCAAAAGTCGGAAAACTCCTGTTTATTCTATCTGTCAGTCTGAGGCGTTGCTTTGGGTTGCGTGACTGATATTCCAGTCTGTTCGGGGAACCGAGACTCTCAAGCCATAATATGGTTCTTTCAGTGAGTGGGTCGATGGAAGGGGAAAAAATATATATATATATATTTTTAAAAAGTTTTTTTTTTTTTCATAAAAGCTAGTGTGTCGCTTTAATTAAAAATCCATATATTATATGTTTTAGAATATTAGATAATTCATCAATGCCCGTTTGTCATGTATAATACACCAACCAATCATTATCTGGCACAAGTTCAAATTTCATTGGACAATAATGTGAAGTGGAGCGGTCATTTTCCGTTCTCATTCATAAATCGGTTGAAAATGACATGGGACAGACGAGCTTATTTGTGGAGCGATCTGGATCCGCGGTTTGTCTGATTTTATAAATCAAATTAAATCGCTGAGAAAATGGATGCTAAATGACTACAAAAGCATGGGGCAAAACCGTGCAGCGCCAAAAGTCGCAATAATGGTAATCAGTATTCAATTCACTTAGCCTATATTTATGTATGATGCACCATTTCCTATTTGATGAAACTATCATAGTTAATGAAGCCCAAGTGCCACCTACAGGCCTATTATGTGAAGTGTAGGCTGGTGAAATGGTGACATGAAAGGACTTTATCATGTTACCATTTTTGATAATTATGCAGCATTATGAAAGTGTCTTATGCTCATCAAGCCTGCATTTATTTGATAAAAAATACAGAAAAACTTTACTATTTTATATTTTTGATATTTCACAATATTAATGTATCCAAACTTTTGACCTTTAATTTTTTTTTTTTTTTTTTTACGTTGCCCCTATTTTACATTCGAGTCCCTGCCCCTGAGGAACTCTCTGCACGTCCCTGTTAGAACTATATCTTTATCATTATCTTTATAGTTATTGTGCTTGGTGTGAACAGGCCTTAACATTTAGTGTAAAAAGTATGCAATTTTATTAAATAATTATTATATTGTATAATGTTGTATAATAATATAATTACACTATATAAAATATTTTAATTTTATTTTAATTAAAATAAAATTGTGTAAAAATGTATGATTTTATAAATATATTATATGTATAAATTATATTTAATTATATTTTGTTTTACACTATAAATATACAATATAAACACACTTATATGTATACACGCATATATGCACACACACACACACACACACACATATATATATATATATATATATGTGTGTGTGTGTGTGTGTCTGTATAGTGTAAAAATATAATTGTATTAATATATATTATGCAATTAACATTAATTATATTATTCCAGATTTTTGGTGTGTGTGTGTATATACATATATATATATATATATATATATATATATATATATTTATTTATTTATTTATTTATTATATATAATCCAATTTAGTGTAAAAAAAAGTATACAAAAATGATTGTTGTTTTTTTAGTATTGTATGTTGTATTAATATATTTGTTTATATAATATAAATTTTTATTTCTGAAACAGCTATGTGGCACTTGCTGAATAATGGGACAACACTGAAGCATACTATAGTTTAGATCTTTAAAACATTGCTTCTTCCATTTTTAGTAAACAAAAGGCATGCAGTAAAGTGTATGCATTACATCTTGATGCTTCCAATTTCATTGGCTGCCACCTGCTGACCCTTAGTAGTACTACAAAAACCAGCTCTGGAACAGTACAGATAATAAAATAATATAATGGCCACCTTTTCAAATCGGCAATAATTTATTTTTAATGCGGTGAAACCTGTGGTGAATCAGTGGCTGACAGTACGTTTAGAATTTGTATAATAAAAGTACTGTTAGCTGTTCAATTTTATACATGTCTACATACATATCTACATCTTGATTATGTCCCATTTTCCTTAAATGGTGAAATCTAGTCTGAGATCCAGTATAGTTGTTCTAGTCCCAATTACAAGCATCATATCAACCGAATGGTCAGCTGAGTTTAGTTGCTAAGTAATCACTATTGTGTAATGAACGATCTGATACGTCGTTAAACACAAGGTGAGAGTTTCATTGAGGCGATGTCTGCAATGGAAAGTGTTCGTCCGCGTGTGTGTGTATAGCAGTCTGGAAGTGCTCCAGGCGCTGGCTCGATGATACAGCGGGTAGCAGGGACCCCCTTTTAAAGACGCCAGCGCTATGTGTGTAAACTGAGCTCAGACATCGAGCTCGGCTGTGTTTTATTCATGAACAGAAATACGAGGAAGGGACAGAGAAGAAGAATTCCTAATGGGAGATGAAGCCAGGTACAATCGAAATTGACCGGCGAGACCTCTTGATAGATGCAAATGTGCTTCAGACGGGTTGATTTTTCAAATACAAGATGTTCAGTATTCACCTAAAAAGGTTTATTCGCTGCTTCCGCCCGAACGCAATTTAACGGGGTTGCTAAATGTTGAATGCTTGCTAAAGTAACCTGATTCGATCATCTGGGGTCTCCGCTAAAGGGCCCCAGTGAGGGAGGCCAAGCGCAGACAATAGACTCTTGAGTTGTGCTCCACAAACATGCATTAAACTCCCTGACGCATGTTTCAAAGGCAGACTGGAAGCGGGCGGCAGTGTCCGATATATGGCTGTCAACATGTCATGAAGATGTTTTAATATTTTATGAACATTCAGTCGCTTTGATCATATCTATGTAGTGAAGTTATGCCCCTTCATAATTTTTAGAGAGAGTGCTCTTTATACTGTAAAGGTCCTTGCACAAGAGTCCAAAATTTTCATATGCGTTTTTCGTACTCGTCAAAATTCGTCACGCACAGCACAGAATGTCTCGGTGGCTCTGAATTGTCAAAACACCTTCCAAAATGCTGGCTATGGATGCGAATAATTCAGAAAATTGAACCCTAGCCGAATTTTTTTTTTATGACGGACGAACATTTCGGAGGCAGTGTGTAAATGTGATTGACAACGCGATGCATGTATTTATTTTTTAACGTGTGAAAATTTCAAACGAGAATTTCGAATTCATTGTACAAGGACCTTAAGTGTGCAATGTAATATGCTAATAGTGTTAACTGACATGGCCAAATATTTGTTTGAATTAATTTTTGGTGGTGTTTCTGTTGCTCATACTTAGGGATTTGTACTCTTATCTTGAGGAGGAAAGTACTCACCTTGTAGCACTTGGGCCAGTAAGCAACATACTAGCATCCAACCAGGACCACTTAGCAACATGCTATAATGCCTTATTAGCCATATAGCAAGAGCCTAGCATTCTCACTATTTTGATTCGGGTCCATATCCATCCAGAATCCCTCATACTTACACTGTAAAAAGTGATAAGTTGACTTAACTTAAAAAAATTTAGGAAACCCGTTGCCTTAAAATTATTAAGTAAATAATAATTAAAAAAAAAAAAAAAAAGTTAAGTGAACTTGACAATTCACTTAACTTATTTTTTAAATTATCATTTACTTAAAAACTTTAAGGCAACAGGTTTCCTCAATTTTTTTAAGCTAAGTTAACTTATCACTTTTTACAGTGTAGAAGTATTTACTTTTAACTTGAGCAGGTAAGTATTCACACTACAATACGTCTATAGAACGTTTCCTATCAGATGTCAAATAGACATTTAAAAGATGTCTTTAAGATGTTTATGATTTAGAATGTATGTAAAACTGACATCTTAAAGACGTCTATCAGATTTTAGATGCTCCCCAGATGAAACGATCTTTAAGACATCTTGCAGACGTATGTGTGTTATCTGGGTACGTCTTGCAGATGTAAATGCAGATGTCAAAAAGACATCTCCGCAATGTATGTGTGCTATCAGAGAGACGACTTCAGAAAAATACAAAAACGCTCTGTTTGGCATAATGTAATATGCAAATAGCTTCGATAATTGCAGCCAATCAGTAACTAGGAACGGTATTTTTGTGAATTCACTCAGGATTATTTAGAAAAGTGTTACATTTCACATTTGCACGTTTATTTGGTCACAATTAAAGCTTTAGTTGTCACACCGCAGGAATGCAACACTCCAGTTACGCAATGCGCCGGATTGTGTTTCCACCTCAAAACTGACATACCCTCGTTTTATGTTTACAGTGGACAGAGAGACAAAGCAGCCTGAGGGACGGTTTTGACTCCCAAAGACAGAGAGCAGATAAAAAGTGTATTTTGAGGACAAAGGGCCCTTGTGGGCATTGAGTCGCGTGTTTTGCTGTGGATCTGTGGGTGTGTGGTTGTGCGTCAGAGGGAGGTGTGTTGTGGTACGATCAGTTGTGGCGAGATGTGGACAGTCAGTCCGGCTCTGTTGCAGCGGGGGCCACATTACACCGGCTTCTCCTGAGTTATGCTCCTCTTCAAAACTCAAATACAGACCCAACTATGAGCCCACAGAGGGTAAGTGCAACTTCAACCATGAGATGAGTGAATATTTTCGTACTTAAGCACCTGACCGTGAAAGTTTATCTACAGATACACAGGATACCTGTCCGTAACTGTTGCTTGTTTTGTCTTTCTGCTTATGTATAAGTATTAAAAATAACAATTTAACTATATTTATGTAACTTTTACAGTGTAATTATTTATTATTTGTATTTTTAATAAAAAATATTTCACATAAAATACATTTAAAAGTAACTAATTATTTTGCAGTTCTAATCCTTTCAATTTTTTATAATATAATAAAGTGAACATATACGTTGACACTGTTATTGTTGTCATTTGTAGTTCGATGCAGCTCATTCATATGTTATATCGGTATTACAAGAGTTTTAGTCATTAGTTTTAACAGTAACTAACAGCAAATTAATTGAAAGAATCTGGGACTTGTGCTTGAGTTCAGCATGTTTTCGTTAATAACTCGTTAGCAATGTTGGACATTTTGTCCGCCATGTTTAAGGCGACTGGCCTGTGTGAAACCTGAATCTTCATGGCAACTTTGGCTGGGTATTACAACACATCTCTACTCACATGGCTAGCTTGAGGTCATTTTGTTTTGTTTTTAGATGAGTTTTACTTGTTTTATCTTAGTATACTTCAGTGTGTGACTTTTTTGTCTGATTTTGCATGGCTGTGCGGTATTTGAGGGCAAGTGTGAGATGCTTTCACACTGAACAGATCTGTCAACCTCAGTCTGAGCTGCTCCCTGTATTAAAGCCAGTCATCCAGGGGCTTTTCACTAACAACAGCCATTTTTCAACAACAGTCTGAAAAGATTTGTTTGAGGGTGTGCATTATGTATTTGTTAAAAGGCAGTGAAAAGGTTTTCAGCTGTATGAATGGAGGAACTAGGGTATCAGACTTAAAAACTGGTTTTAATATTATTACTAATGCAGTTCAGTTTCTTAAAAATATACATAAGTATCTGAATAGTTCACATTTTTTGCAACGATTGTGTGGCGTTTTTCTTTTGAAATTAAGGCTGATGGCTTTTTACTTTTATTAATGAAAATGATGCCGTTACATAAAATCTAGCTTTTTATGTCCCAAGTATACATTTTTAATGCATGTTTTTAACATTTACAGGTGTAAATGTTATTGTATAAATGTATAAGCATTTGCTGTGAAATGTATTATGTCTTTTAATATTCTTTACTCCACTTCAGTCAATGTGACTCATTCATTTCTTCTCTCTCTTTACTCTAAAACAGGAGACGCCTAAAAAATGACAGAACGACAAATGGCTTCTACTGAAAGGAGCCTACGTAAGTATACATTCAAACTATGGGGAAAAAAATCCCTGACTGTTTTCAGTGTATTTATTTGTTCCGTAGTAACTGACTCAGTGTTGTACATGTAGCAGCACTGTAAGCAAGCAGGTGGCTTATATAGACCATTGTAGACTGTCGATATAAACACTTTTAAGGTGATACGAAGGTTATTCCATTAGTTCTAGTAGATTTTGCCTTTAAATGTCTCCACAAACATTGTAAAATCATTCATTGTTAAAACTGTTGGGAGGTTCTTACTGGGAAAGCTTGATAAAAGGGCTAATTATATCTAATTATGCATTTAAAATGCTAAATATTAAATCATATCTAAATAATAATTCCATTACCTCATCTGGTAGCGTTAGGGCACTAGCAACACAAGCTTATAAGGATTCATAAAATGTATGCCAAAACCTCATATCTACACAAAAGGAGCATTCATTAACTGATCACGAGAGGCAGGGGGGGTGTTTCTAGCCTGTTGTGTTTACAATGATGTGCTAAGAATCTGGGTCAGGTGCATTACCAGTTGTCTGACCCCTCCTCGCCCTCTTCGTCTCCTGTACGGTCTTGCTCCTCAGGTATCCAGGCTGATGACGACCTGAAGTCTATGTTTGTTGGCACAGTGATGAGAAAAATCAAATCTCGCACATGGAAAAAGCAGCGCTATTTCCGGCTACAAGAAGACTGCATGACTATCTGGTACAAGAGCAAGAAAGCAGGAAATGCACACTCCACCTGTAAGTAGAGCTGACAAGATCCACAATCTGTAATTATTAGTCATTTATCCAAAGCAACATGCTGTTTTACAAGAACAATCCCATATACCAGGGGTGTCCAGTCCTTCTCCTGGAGGGCTTGGAGAGGAGAATTGCAACACAAGTTTGTAGTGATCCTGAAGACCTTCGTTAGCTGGTTCAGGTGTGTTTAATTGGGGCTGGAGCAAAACTCTGCTGGAGTGTGGCCCTCCAGGAGCAGGATTAGACTTTGCTGTTAAAAGAGAAATCTGAGTTTAAGCACCTTAATTAAGATCACAGTAGTGATAGTCCATGGATCAACTCTTCCTGTGATTGAACCTATAACCAGCCTAGAACAACTGCACCATTATCCTAGGAAGGGCTGATATTGAAGGCGATATTGCGTAGTTTGTCAGAGAACTATGGCTCTGTGTATTAAATGCCACTCGGAGATTAACTACTAAGGTTGGGTACCATTCACATTTTAACCGGTACGGTATTGGTATCGGTGCCTGAAATTCAGTGCTGGTACCCAATGGTACCTTTTTTCGGTACTTTACTCTGTGTAAAAACAGAAACATTTATTTCAGTGAAAAAATAAGCCCAAAACAGATTAGTTTGTTTGAGTTTTCCCTCTTTTCCTCGCTTTCTCTTTTAAATAGCTTGTAAAAGCGCATTTTACTTTCACTTTCAAATTAGCAGCAATTCGCCGTCGATTCAATTCAAGCAACAACAAAATACAACATCAAACTCACAGAACTTTTATTAACAAAACGAATAAAAATACATCATGCTATATGCCTAATATAAAATAACAAATTACTTAGGCTACACAGTTTAAATAGGTAGGTATACAAAACAAAAATACAAAAATGAAAATGAAAATCAGCAAATACTGTGGAACCAAATAAATAAGAAACATAGAACGTTTTATTAGAACGTTATAACTTTTATAACGAATAAAAAAGCTTGGAGGCACTTTGATGTAAAATAAAATACACAAAGTTTAAATAAAGTAAAAAGCAGCAAACACTGTGGAACCAAATAAATAAGAAACAAATGTTTAAAAAAACTTGCAAAATATTGGCAAACAGGCGCTTTTGCATTTCGTTTCTTCTGCCATCGTCTTGTCTTTCTCACCTCGATCTTCTTGTCAGTCAGCTCGACTAACTCTCCTCGCAGGATTCATATTTAAACTGTCTTTTTGCATTTTAATATTCACAGACACTAGTCTATATCGCGATTTGAATTAAGTGATGATCATCGCATTCGATTATTTGCACAGCCCTAACCCTAGGCCTAAATATAGCAGCCATCTTAAAGTATTTTCAGAATCTCTAGATCAGGGCTGGACAACTTCAGTCTTGGAGGGTCGGTGTCCTGCAGAGTTTAGCTCCAACCCTTATCAAACACACCTGCCTGTAGATTTCTAGTAATCTTGAAGACATTGATTAGCTTGTTCAGGTGTGTTTGTTTAGGGTTGGAGTTAAACTATGCAGGACAGTGGCCCTCCAGGAATAAAGATGCCCAACCCTGCTCTACACCAGGTTCTGTTCCTGGGGAGCCAACATCATCCAGAGTTTAGCTCTAATTTGCTCCAGCACACCTGCCTGGAAGTTTGTAGTAATGGAAAAGACCTTCATTAGCTATTTTAGGTGTGTTTAATTATGGTTGGACTCTGCAGAACATTGGCCCACCAGAAGCAGGATTGGACGCCCCTGCTCTAGACTGGATGTAGATTTTGGGTGGGGGTCAACGTTTGATTTATCTTGTTTTATTTTGGTGTTGAGATCTCTCGAGACCACATAAATGTTGCATTTGTATGGGTCTGGGTCTTGTTAGGCCAAATATTGGCCTGGTCTTGTCTCCAACTCTTAGGACTGGGGTTCTCAACTATTGCCCTCGAGGTCCACTTTCCTGCAGAGTTTTGCTCCAACCCTAATCAAACACTCCTGAACACACTAATCAAGGTCTTCAGGATCACTAGATTATAGGTTATAGGCAGTTATAGGCAGGTGAGTTTTATCAAGGTTGGAGCTAAACTCTGCAGGAACATGGACCTCGAGGGCTAGAGTTGAGAACCCCTGTTTTGGGGTTCAGGGGATGGTTAGGTAAATGTTTGGCTGTGTGTGTCTATAGTTTCTGTGGGTGATGTGGAAGCTGTGCGGGAAGGGCACCAATCTGAGGTTCTGCTCAGCATTGCTGACGAGTTCCCGTCTGACCGCTGCTTCACCCTTGTGTTCCGTGGTCGACGAGGCAACTTGGACCTAGTGGCCGAATCAGCAGGGGAAGCGCAATCATGGATTAAAGGGATACGCAAACTCATCGATAACCTGGAGAACATGGGGCAGAGAGAGAAACTAGACCAGTATCCTTTACTGTCACTCTTTATCTGCCTGTCTATCGTTCCACTCTTTGTCCATCTTACACACACAAGGTTTCACGCAGGCTAAAAGGCATTAAAGGACATTTAAATACACTGGGACTGCAGCACATCCGATCTATTTACCTGCTTTCAACATGATTTATGCAAGTTGGACATGTTCCTGGAACAACATTCCTGTTTCTCAAAGTTTTAACCCAATCACTATGCTTGGATTGAAGTCAAAGCCCCTAGTTTGAGCCCTTGACTCTCAGCTCTTAAACATAACCCTAAAATCAGTTGACAGGAACTCTACTTTGGTAAATCATACCAAGCACTTTGGTTTTCCCTTAAATGCTGTTTCCAGATGGATCTGTGATTGGTTTAAAAAGGCAGACAAAAACAGAGATGGACAGATGAACTTTAAGGAGGTCCAAGATCTGTTGAAGATGATGAATGTGGACATGAACGAGCATCACGCTCTTCGTCTCTTTACGGTAACTGCACATTTATGGTCAATCTACAGTTTTTCAATTGCTGTACCACTTGATGTAGCTTCAGTTCAATGACAGTTTTTACACTAGACACACTTAGGTTATTATTTGGTAATCCATTTCCAGGTACATGTAGTTGTTTGTATTTTTTAGTGCTGTCAAATGATTAATCGCAATTAATCGCATCCAAAGTAAAAGTTTTTGTTCACATGATATATGTGTGTGTGTACTGTGTATATTTATTATGTATAAATAAATGCACACACATACAGCGTATATTTTGATAATATGTACACGTATTTACATGTATATATTTATATTCATATAATTTATATAATATTATAAATATATTGAATATATAAACGTAACATTTTTCTTAATATATACATGCATGTGCGTGTATTCATATATACATAATAAATATACACAGTACACACACATATATCATGTAAACAAAAACGTTTATTTTGGATGTGATTAATCGCGATTAATCGTTTGACAGCACTAGTATTTTTACATTTTGGAACTTCTATTTTTCTGCAGATGGCAGACAAGTCTCAATCAGGAACTCTTGAAGATGATGAGTTTGTGCTGTTCTATAAGATGTTGACTCAGCGCGAGGACATCCTGCGAGTTTTTCAGGAATATTCGGGTGATGGGCAGAAGTTAACACTCCATGATCTGAAAGATTTCCTACAGGAGGAGCAGCTACACGAGGACGGAGTTCAGCAGTATGCACTAAAACTCATTGAACGCTATGAACCTTCAGATACAGGTAACTAACAGGGATGTACTTTTCTTACTCAAGTTTCATCAAAGCTTATTTGTATTTTACTTTCCACTTGCCATTGATCTGTTTAGATCATCCTCGATGGTTTGGGTTCTTGTCGCCATCAAATTTTTTACTTTCAAACTAATATTTTTATTGATTATTTTCAAATATATAATCACATTTAACAATCCCCCAACCCTTACCAACAAATCCCTTGAGTAGTGCTCATGCTGTCCAATAATTCAGAAAGGAATTACAAAATTGTCTACATAATCAATGAAAGGTTGCCACATCTTAAAGAACTGTTTTCCCGTTCCTCTTAATGAGTACCTAATCTTTTCAAGGTAGAGACACGACATAATTTCTCTGATCCATTGAATATGTGTGGGTGGGAGAGGATCCTTCCACTTTAATAGAATGGCTCTACGTTCTAACAAAGAGGAGAAGGCAAGAGTTTTACACATTGATGCAGACAGCTGTAACTCCTCTGGAGGGACCCCAAACAATGCCACAAGTGGTTCTGGTTCTAATCTGTTCTAAGAACCACAGAAAGGGTGTTAAATATTGACCGCCAGAAACACTCTAATTTGGGACATGGCCAGAACATGTGAATTAAAGTACCTTCAGCACACTGACATCTATTGCACAAAGAGCTAGTACCAGGAAACATTTGGGCTAATTTAACTTTGGATATATGAGCTCTGTGTACTACTTTAAACTGAATGAGAGAGTGCCGAGCACACATGGATGATGAATGAACCTGTTTAAGAACACAGTTCCATGTGTCATCTGAGAGTGGTCCGCCAAGGTCTTCCTCCCAAGCTCTCTTGATGTTGTCTAAAGAAGAGGATGCCTGATTTATCGTTAAATTATAAATTATGGAAATTGAGCCCTTAGCTAGTATGTTACACGAAAGATAACTGTCCAAAGGATTTTCAGGAGGCATCACTGGAAAATCCGATAAAAATGGCCTAACATAATCTCTTACTTGCAAGACTCTAAAGAAAAGTGTGACACTAACTGTTCAAAAGAAGCAAATAAATTGTCGATAAATAAATCTTTAAAGCATATTATCCCCTTGTCAGACCAACTCCTAAATGACCCATCCTGCATTGAAGGCAAGAAAAAGTGATTACGGGCAACAGGGCTAAGAAGAGAAGGATCTATAAAACCAAATGATTTCCTAAATTGGGTCCAAATCCTCAGCGAGTGTTTCACCACTGGGCAATCAACAAAAATATAAGAAATAAACTGTAATTTGGTTGCAAGAAGTGCTGGAAGGGAAATTTGCTTAAGGGCATGTAATTCCATGTCCACCCAGGATGGTTTATTAGGTAGAAGGTGATAATGCCACCAATACAGTGTATTTCGTATGTTAGCTGCCCAGAAGTAAAACTTAAAATTAGGCAGGGACATACCACCATCTCGTCTAGACCTCTGAAGGTATACTTTACACAAACGAGGATGTTTACCATTCCAAATAAACGTAGAGATAACCAAGTCCAGGGATTTAAAAAATGACAAAGGAATAAAAAGAGGTAAACACTGAAAAAGATAAAGAAATTTAGGGAGCACCACCATCTTAATGGAATTAATGCGCCCAATGAGAGAAATCTTTAAAGGAGACCATTTAGAAAGATCTTTCTTAATTCGTTCAAGAAGCATACCAAAATTATGTTTAAAAAGATGTTTATGCTGGCGAGTGATACAAACACCAAGATAAGTTAATTTACTTTTAACTATCTTCAGAGGTATGTTGGAGTACTGTAATTGCATATCTACTTTATTAATCAGAAAAATTCACTCTTATGCAGATTAAGCCTGTAGCTACACTGCAAAAAATGCTTTTCTTACTTAGATTTTTTTGTCTTGTTTCCAGCCAAAATATCTAAAAATTCTTAAATCAAGAAGGATTTTCTAGACAAGTAAAAATTATTGTCTTGTTTTCAGCAAAAACAAGCGGAAATTAAGTGAGATTTTGCTCGAAACAAGCAAAATAATCTGCCAATGAGGTAAGAAAAATAATCTTATTTCAAACAGAAAACAAGATTATTTTTCTTACCCCATTGGCAGATTATTTTGCTTGTTTCGAGCAAAAACTCACTTAATTGTGACTTGTTTTTGCTGAAAACAAGACAACAATTTTTACTTGTCTAGAAAATCCTTCTTGATTTAAGAATTTTTAGATATTTTGGCTGGAAACAAGACAAAAAAATCTAAGTAAGAAAAGCATTTTTTGCAGTGTAGAGAGCTGACCAAAACTCTCAAGTAAGGTTAGAGCTGCAGGCAAAGAAGTCTGTGGGCTAGAAATAAAAAGCAATAGATCATCTGCATATAGAGTTACTTTATGCATGGCCTCACCACGTGTAATTCCAGTAATCTGCTGACACTCGCTTAAAGCAATTGCTAAAGGCTCAATAGCAAGGGCAAATAATAATGGGCTCAACAGACAGCCCAGCCGGGTTAAACGATGCAAGTTAAAAGGTTGAGAAGACAGACCATTGGTCAGGACTACAGCGGAGGAAGCGCTATAAAGTAATATTTCTTTCCAAGAAAGAAAGGCTGGACCAAATCCAAATTTTTCCAAAACTAAAAAAAAGATACTTCCACTCTACCCTGTCGAACGCCTTCTCGGCGTCCAAAGAGACGACACATTCTGGAACGGACTGATGCTGAGAATAAACTACATTAAGTAAATGGTGAATATTAAAAAAGACTGATGATTCTTTATAAACCCTGTTTGATCAGGAGAGATGATGGCGGGGAGAACATCTTCAAGCCTTGAGGCAAGCACCTTCGCTAAAATTTTTACGTCACAGTTGAGCAAAGAAATGGGCCTATATGAAGCACAATCCAAAGGGTCCTTATCCTTTTTAAGCAATAAAGAGATACGTGCTTGATTTTAAAGTTGGGGGAAGAGTTCCAGTCTTAAAAGCTTCAGAAAAAAACAGTCGTCAGAAAAGGAGCAAGCTGTGCAGTGAATGTTTTATAAAATTCTGACGGAAAACCGTCAGGTCCTGGGGATTTCCCAAATCGTAGGGAAGTAATGGCAGCTATCACCTCCTCCTGTGAGATTGGTTCTTCTAAAAGGTTACGGCATCAGATAAAGTGGGGACATTTAATCGACCAAGAAAATCTTCAACACATCAAGTAGTAGGCTTAACATATGAGCAGACCCATGGCATGACGATCCATTCCAGTAAAATAATCAGAGTAAACAAAAATGAGTGAAAATTCAAAGAAAAACAAGAGTCTTCCCTAGAACAGCCAAAAACTGTAATAAAAAAAACATGCTATTTAGTCCATTTAGCATGTCTTGCTCAACAGGAGCAATCAGATTAGACACAACAGCACAAAGTCAATAGGAGTCAATAGAAAAATGTCCGTTTGACTCAAATAGAAATGTCCGAAGTCAGTAGAACTTAGAAATAGAAATACTGAAGACAATAGAAATGTCCGCTTGACTCAAAACTTTACGAGTGAACAGCAAACCATCCTTTAAAGTTCAGAATAGGGGTCGACCGATATGTGTTTTTCAGGGCCGATGCCGATACCGATTATTACAGACCAAGTGGACCGATAACCGATATTTTTAACCGATATATTATGTCTGATGTAAAACTGAAAATTAATGTCAAAATTAAGAATAACAAGGGCTCTGACAAAAACTGCCTTCCCTGGTGTTGTTTGCACTTCTTACTCTTGTCATCCTCCATGCATCCATCTACAATAAGGGTAATATAAAGAGAGTTAAAAGTGGGGCCACTGCATACTTCACGATTAAGCCTATGAATACTGTACTACAGCTAAACAGCTTGGGGAAATGTAAGTATTTGACTTCAATAATTTACATGTTAGAAATGTATGTGTAATAGCATAACCTCTCATAATTATAATATAATAAGTGTAAATAATTTAATTGTCTTCATAGATCCATTGTAGAAGTTGTGAAGAAGACTGCATCTATTTTAATTAAACTATAACACTAATAGCCTGTTATAGGCACATTGGGTTCAATAGCCTATTGAAATGTCACAATTTATGTCGTCCTAATCTTGGCCTATGTGACAGTAATTTCGATTAGTTTTAATTTACAGTGCAGTGCAAATGAAGCCATAAAACATTAATTTCAGTTATCTTTTAATCAAATGAGTGTTAAACTCAATTTTTTGGCAAACAAATGGATTTACCATTAAAATTAAAACATGGAACAAATAGCGTATTGTGTGATTATTCTTTTAAACAAAAGTTGTTGTAGTAGTATTAGTAGATAAACCGAACTTTTATTTTGATGGGTTGCCATGAGGACCCGTATAGCCTATGTATATGATATGACGATCGTTTTACTCAAATGAAACGGTCAAATGCTCATGAAGCAACTCTCAGAGCAGTTCTCATTTAGTGAGACGGCAGATGCTGAAAACACCGCGAGCGTCGCGCACTTCAGTGTGTGTGTGTATAATCAAAACCGCGCGTCTGTGCGATTCACATATACAGAGACACGCAGAACATGCAGAATTCATATTTAAATAAGTCTTTTTGCAGCTTAATATTTACAGATACTAGTCCATAGCGCGAGTCGATTTAAGTGTACTGACCTAACGTACTTTTGATTAATTCATCCAAACTTTGACGAACTCCGTGACTCCGCGTTATACAGTCAATTCCCTTTATATGACTGGATTCCGCGTTTTCCCCGTCGCGGAAACCATAAATAGACAATATTGAGGTGTTTTGTAACTTCAGTGTAGTGTATTGTGATTTATTACAACTTGAGCAACGTCTGCTGCTGCCTTTGAGAGACAACTGATGCGTGATGATCACTGAAACTGTAGCAAGGCTTTCAGTGAGAGTGCCTTAGTCTTCCACATTGATTGGTCTGACTCGTGACTCCCAACAAATCAGATGCGCGGTGGGCGGAGACTGCTCGAGGCCACAGAGTGGTGAGTTCTGACAGGCTGCATCAGAGCCAAATAGCGCGTTTTAAAATTAAATAAATTTTATCGGCACATCGGTATTGAAAATGACCAATACCGATAATCATAAAAATGCTTAATATCGGCGCCGATAATCGGTCTACCCCTAGTTCAGAAGGCCCAAAAACGTCCGGTATTGTAAAGTCAATGATGTACAGCCGGCCATTTCACGACATAAACAGTATGGAAAGAGGGATCACGTGACCCTTCGACAGCGATGCAAGCTTAGTCTTTCGCTCTGCTCACTTTGCCACATATTGTAAGATCCTGTCAGTAAAATTTGAACCACTCTGCATTGGACCCATCATGAGTGCTAAGGCAGACAAAGGGGATCGGAAAAGAGAGATTGAGCAATCGCCAATGAAGAAAAAATTCAGAGATTCCGCCATCTCCAGAGAAGACCTCGACGATGCTATCGCTAGCCGTATTGAACTAGCATTTAAACAACAGCAAAACACTTTGAATTCGGTTGTGAATTCGGCAGTAAGAGATGCGATGGACTCTGTACTGATTCCAGCATTGCGCGAACTGCGTGAGGACATACAAGCGACCAACAAGTCTGTTAAAGAGCTAAGAGAGGAGTTTGAGGCCATAACTACAGCGGCGAAGCAGACACGTGACCGCGTTGATTCTGTGCAAGCAGATGCACGTGAGGATAGGAGGGCAGTCACGGACGTAAGAAATCAGCTGGAGCGACTCACCGAGAAGATGACGGATATGGAGGACAGGTGCAGGAGGAACAACGTACGACTGGTGGGGCTGCCAGAGGGGGCTGAGGGATCCGACGCGGCTGGTTTCCTCAGAGTTCATCTTCCCAAGTGGATTCCTTTCTTGAGGGGCCGTGACATTGAGATTGACCGGGCGCACCGCGTGTATGACGGAGGGAGAGGCTCCGATCGGCCGCGCACTCTTATCTTCCGTGTACTGAGATGGCATGACAGATCAGATATCCTGAAGGGTGCTCGGCAGGCCTATCCGGTGAAATGCGCACAGAACAATGTTACACTACTATTTTTTCCCGACTTTAGTCCAGCTACAGCGATCAGGAGAAAGGCATTTGGTCCGGTTTTGAAGAAGATGACAGCGCTTGGCCTCCAGCCCTTCCTCATCTATCCGGCGGTGGTTAAACTACGGCACAAAGGGGAACAGAAAAGCTTCGATTCCCCTCAGAAAGCGGAGGATTTTATCAGCTCCCTGTCTCAGCAGAAGACATATGCCGCGGCTCTGCGGGCGGCGACGGGGAACAGCGGCCGCTGTCTCTCGGTCCAGCGAGAGGAACTTTATGGCCGGGATGGACATGGTTCTAGCTGCCCAGTAGGGGATGATGGTAGGATGGACATGGACGCTTGCTAAGTCTATTTTTTGCTTTTTCTTCTCTCCTCTCTACTACCGAGATATTGTCCCTATATATCCGGTACAATGATCTCGTTGCTGGTAAGACTGACACTCCTTTTTTTTCTCTCTCTCTCTCTTTTTGGAGGGACTAATTGAGAGTAGGTTTAATTAAAAATATTTTTTGGCTGTGTGGGCCTTTCGGGAGACATGTCTTGCATTGGAGTGGATCGGTCACGAACCATCACTATTTTTGTTGCTCAGTCAGACCTATGTTCTCGGTAATGTGCGGTCTGAGTTGTTCCTCGTTTATAGTTGTTGGTTGTTCAGGTTTTTATGTTGTTTGTATTTTTTACAACAGACATTTATACTGTTATTTATTTTACCTTATTTCTAAAGGGATTTTTCATCTAGGAGGTTTGGTATCTAAAATGCACGTCAGCGTTTACATGCTATTTACAGAATGGAAGTGCTTTTGTTTTTCATTTATTGAATACAATTTAGGGATTGTGAATATTCAATGCATACTCTAAATATTTTATCACTGAATGTGAATGGTTTAAATTCGCTGTTAAACGAACCCGTGTGTTAGAATATTTACACCGTAAGTCTATTTCCTGTGCCCTAATTCAAGAGACGCATTTAAAACAAGCTGATGTGGCACGTTTTCAGAATAAATATTATAAATTAGTGGCTTTTTCCTGCGCTCAAAATAAAACTAAGGGGGTGCTTATCCTTGTTAATCGAAAGTTAAATTTAACAATTGAACACCTTGGTAGTGATGAGAAGGGTAGATTTGTGTTTATCCGATGCAAAATATATAATAATAGGTTAGCATTGGTCTCTGTTTACGGTCCGAATGAGACAGACAGTGCGTTCCTTACACAGATTTCCAAAACATTACTTGAGCAGACTGACTGCCCATTAGTTGTGGGTGGTGATTTTAATGCTGTCATAAATCCTGCTTTAGATAAATCTCAATTTGATACAACAGCCAATCCATCTTCTAAATTACTGAATAAATTTATCACGGAGCTCAACTTAATCGATCTTTGGAGAATTCAGAATACTAAAGCTAAGGACTTCACTTTTTTCTAATAGACATAAGACTTTCTCTAGGATAGACTACATATTTCTCAGCCCATCTTTAATTTCGTCGAATTCGTCCATCTCTATATTACCAATTTTATTATCTGATCATTCTGCTGTGTTGTGCAGTGTTCCTCTTTCCGATGTTAAAGCCAAAGCCCTAGATGGCGCTTTAACATATCATTATTAAGTAATCAGACTTTCATTACTTCATTAAAAGAATATATTAAGGAATTTCTTGAAATCAATATGCCCTCTGATGTGGATCCTCAAATAATGTGGGAATCGACTAAATGTGCCATACGAGGATTCTGTATATCTTTTCTTCTACTCTTGCCAAAGCGAAAACTTACCAATTTACACAATTAGAAAATAAAATACAATCATTGCAAAACCTACAAAACAACATTTTACTGAGCAACAGGCTACACAGTTGTCCTCTTTAAAAGAAGAATATGATTTACTTTCACACTCAAAGGCGGAATTTATTTTACATAGGACTAGGCAAAAATATTATTTTGAATCAGAGAGACCTAGTCATTTATTGGCCCTTAGGTTGAAAGAATGCGAGTCTAAGGCATATATTAGCGCAATAAAATCATCGGATGATCAGGTCACCATGAATCCTGCGGCAATTAATGACATATTTAAAGGTTTTACATGAATCTGTATAAAGCGAAACAGATTTTGATGAACCAATTTGTAAGCAGTATTTAGATAAATTGGAACTGCCTCGGATCTCACAGATGGATAAAGAATCTTTGGAGGCCCCATTAAGTTTGGAGGAGACTCACGTCTCTCTAAAAGCCTTCAAAAGGGCAAATCGCCAGGTCTAGATGGTCTCCCCGGAATTATATTTAGAAATTTGGGATTTGGTAGGGACACTTATGCTTAATTCATTTAATTTTGCGATTGAACATGGGGTTTTCATAGAGATCAAAAACATCACTGATTTCATTACTTCTTAAAAAAGGGAAAGACCCATTAGATTGTTCCAGCTACAGACCGATTTCGCTTATCCCATGTGATCTTAAAATCTATGCTAAAGTTTTTGCTTTTCGTATGGAGAAGGTAATTCATAGTCTGATCAAGGAGGACCAAACTGGTTTCATCAAGGCGCAATGCATCTGACAATATCGTCGACTCCTTCATATTCTGGACTTTGCAGACTCCCACCCGACCCCTTGTGCGGTCTTTTCACTTGATGCAGAAAAAGCCTTTGACAGGCTAGAGTGGAATTATATGTGGGCAGTTCTGCAATGTTTCGCTTCGTGAACACTTCATTTCTATGATTAAGACATTATACCACTCACCTGCAGCATCAGTCATAACTGGTAATATTATTTCCCCCCCGTTCCCTTTGCAGCGGGGAACAAGGCAGGGATGTCCGCTTTCACCCTTATTGTTTTGTCTATCTCTTGAACCCTTAGCACAAGCCATCAGGAAATCTGAAGTATCGATTAAGATTCATGATCATAATCATAGTATTTCGTTATCGCTGATGATATTATTCTATATTTAGACCACTTTGATGTTTCAGTCTCTAGTGTAATTAAGGAATTTGATAATTTTAGTAGCTTATCAGGATATAAAATAAATTGGAGCAAATCTGCTTTAATGCCAATTAACAATGTTAAAGTCAATTCTTCTATTCCTCATTTATCCCTATTAAGGAATCTTTCATCTATTTGGGCATTACCATATATAAAAACATTCATAAGATTGCCAGAGACAATTTTAATAATATCTTAGTTAAAGTCAAAAATGACATTCAAAGATGGAAGAATCTTAAAGTCTCTCTTCAAGGAAGAATTTCCACTGTTAAGATGAATTTGTTACCTCGATTTAATTTTTTTCTCTATGCTACCACTTTCTCCCCTCAGGTTATTTTAAGGAGATTAACTCCATAATTTCTAAATTTATCTGGAATGATAAATGCCTGGCTGTACCAAATTTTGAACTGTATTATTGGTCGCTCCAGCTTAAGGCTCTTCATAATTGGGTTGATCCTCAATCTACAGTTTCTTGGAGAGTGATTGAAGCTGACAAGGTTAAACCAAATAGACTCCAAGATATGTTATTTACTGGCACAGGAAAAAAAGGGGATAAATATAAATTTGGTCCGGTTGTGGCCAACTCTATTAAAATCTGGAAAACGGTGGAACGTCGGATAGGAGGAACCTTCAAATTTTGTAATAGTACACCTTTATGGCACAATTTTAATTTTGTATGCGGAAATCGTCCATTTGTCCAACCCTCTTGGTCCTCTTTAGGTGTAAACACATGCGGTGATATATATGATAACCAGGGCCTATGTTCATTTCAGACATTAAGAACCAAATT